>NC_083280.1:89689333-89891833 GCF_963506605.1 Zootoca vivipara
GTTGAAACCAAATGGCTATTTCACAATATCATGGTGGAGAAAACACTAAGGCAGCAGCTCAAGCCTTTCTTCATCTTCCGCTTCCCCGCTTCAGATTCACACACACACCCCTCGTAGCTTTCCTCTCTCTCCCCACGCCAAGGCTCTAAAAGCATAATTTTCCAAAGCTCAGTCTGGGAAAAGAATACAAATGAACGGAATATGGCTTTTGTGCTAGACTTTATTTTAAAAATGACAAATTTGGCCTTTTAAACTTAAAACAAGAATAGATCTTCTAGATACTTAATGCAGGTTTGAAAATTGCATTCAAATGTCAGCAAGTGTCACCATTTGCCTCCAGGTGAACCGTTCACCAAAATAGCAGAAAAGTGAGGACCAAAACTCATGGGGGACGTGTCCTAGTTTAACTGAAATTAACTGCTTAATTTCAAACTGGTGGCTCTTGAATCCCTTGATAACGTCTCAGCTGAATTCCTAAACCATACCTGATGTTATGAAACTTCTGAAATTAAGCAATGAAACATTGATGAACCAGCATAAAACGAAGCAATCACTTGATGCTATAGTCAGTAAGCTTTATCTCAGAAAATGGAATATTTCAGAATCCTTTGCCGTAGGATACATGTGGTAGAAAATTCAGAAATGCTTTATTTTCAGAGTTAAATGGCTTTGGCCTTGCATACCTGAAGGTGCGTCTCCACACACATCATTCAGCATTACTCCAATGAAAATAGGGGTGTCCTATTCTATTATTATTATTATTATTATTATTATTATTATTATTATTATTCACCTATCTGACTGGGTTGCCCCAACCACTCTAAGCAGCTTCAAACATAAATAAAAACATAATAAAACACTAAACATTTTTTTAAAACTTGCCTATACAGGGCTGCCTTCAGACGTCTTCTAAAGGTTGTAGAGTTATTTATCTTCTTGACTCGAGGGTCATATAACTCCAAACCCTCCAACATTTCTCCGATGTAATTAGGGATGTCCTAAGGAAAAGCACTAGGAGAAGGGGACGACAGAGGACGAGATGGTTGGACAGTGTTCTCGAAGCTTCGAACATGAGTTTGACCAAACTGCGGGAGGCAGTGGAAGACAGAAGTGCCTGGCGTGCTCTGGTCCATGGGGTCACGAAGAGTCGGACACGACTAAACGACTAAACAACAACAAGGAAAAGCAGGGCATTCTGGGATCAAAACCAGAAACCAGGACGGCTTCTGTAAATCTGGGACTGTCTTGGAAAATAGGGACCCTTGGAGGGTCTTCATTCAGCTCGGACACTGGGGTCCAGCTCCAAGGGCCTTGTGGTGGTTCCCTCACTGTGAGAAGTTACAGGGAACCAGGCAGAGGACCTTCTTGGCACTTGTACCCACCCTGTGGAACACCCTCCCATCAGGTGTCAAAGAAATAAACAACTATCTGCCTTTCAGAAGAGATCTGCAGGCAGCCCTGTATAGGGAAGGTTGTAATGTCTGATGTCTTAAAAGGTAAAAGCAAAGGACCCCTGACCAAGAAATTAAAAAAGTTCCTTCCAGTAGCACCTTCGAGACCAACTAAGTTTGTCATTGGTATGAGCTTTCAATACCAATGACAAACTTAGTTGGTCTCTAAGGTGCTCTAAGGCTGGACTAGATGAATCCCAAGCCGGAATTAAGATTGCCGGAAGAAATATCAACAACCTCAGATATGCAGATGACAGAACCTTGATGGCAGAAAGTGAGGAGGAATTAAAGAACCTTTTAATGAGGGTGAAAGAGGAGAGCGCAAAATATGGTCTGAAGCTCAACATCAAAAAAACCAAGATCATGGCCACTGGTCCCATCACCTCCTGGCAAATAGAAGGGGAGGAAATGGAGGCAGTGAGAGATTTTACTTTCTTGGGCTCCTTGATCACTGCAGATGGTGACAGCAGTCATGAAATTAAAAGACGCCTGCTTCTTGGGAGAAAAGCAATGACAACCCTAGACAGCATCTTAAAAAGCAGAGACATCACCTTGCCTACAAAGGTCCTTATAGTTAAAGCTATGGTTTTCCCAGTAGTGATGTATGGAAGTGAGAGCTGGACCATAAAGAAGGCTGATCGCCGAAGAATTGATGCTTTTGAATTATGGTGCTGGAGGAGACTCTTGAGAGTCCCATGGACTGCAAGAAGATCAAACCTATCCATTTTTAAGGAAATCAGCCCTGAGTGCTCACTAGAAGGACAGATCGTGAAGCTGAGGCTCCAATACTTTGGCCACCTGATGAGAAGAGAAGACTCCCTGGAAAAGACCTTGATGTTGGGAAAGATGGAGGGCACTAGGAGAAGGGGACGACAGAGGACGAGATGGTTGGACAGTGTTCTCGAGGCTACGAACATGAGTTTGACCAAACTGCGGGAGGCAGTGGAAGACAGGAGTGCCTGGCGTGCTATGGTCCATGGGGTCACGAAGAGTCGGACATGACTAAACGACTAAACAACAACAAGGTGCTACTGGAAGGAACTTTTTTTATTTTTTGTTTCGACTACGTCAGATCAACACGGCTACCTACCTGTAACTAGGACCCCTGGCAGTTAAGTCCAGCCACAGACGACTCTGGGGTTGTGGTGCTCATCTCGCTTTACTGTCCGAGGAAGTCGGGGTTTGTCCGCAGACAGTTTTTCCAGGTCATGTGGCCAGCATGGTGCAATGGAACACCGAAACCAGAGCAGTGCATGGAAATGGCGTTTCCCTTCCCACCGGTGCAGTTCCTATTTATCTACTTGCACTTTTTGGCATGCTTTTCAACTGCTAGGTTGGCAGGAGCTGGGATCGAGCAACAAGAGCTTACCCCGTCGCGGGGATTTGAACCACTGACCTTTTGATCAGCAAGCCCAAGGCTCAGTGGTTTAGACCACAGTGCCACCCGGGTCCTTGTTTGATGTCTTAAAAGGTAAAGGTAAAGGGGCCCCTGACCATCAGGTCCAGTCGTGTCCGACTCTGGGGTTGTGGCGCTCATCTCACTCTATAGGCCGAGGGAGCCGGCGTTTGTCCGCAGACAGCTTCCAGGTCATGTGGCCAGCATGACAAAGCTGCTTCTGGTGAACCAGAGCAGCGCACGGAAACGCCGTTTACCTTCCCGCCGGAGCGGTCCCTATTTATCTACTTGCACTTTGATGTGCTTTCGAACTGCTAGGTGGGCAAGAGCTGGGACCAAGCAACAGGAGCTCACCCCGTTGCAGGGATTCAAACTGCCGACCTTCTGATCAGCAAGCCCTAGACTCTGTGGTTTAACCCACAGCGCCACCTTACTGTGTTCTAATTTGTTGGAAGCTGCTCAGAGTGGCTGCGTTAACCCAGTCAGATGGGCGGCATATAAACAAACAAACAAAAACAAACAAATAAAATTTCTAGTGCAATGTTAAATAATCTTCCCTGTTCCTCCCTTCCACTGCATCAGAGATCCTAGGATCACAGCTAAAAACAGGTACCCCAAGCCATATCCCAACCACATCGTTTGAGTTTGGCAAACATATTGCAGCCGTGTGCAGAAAGAAATAGTCTGGCAAGGCTGCTGGTTAAAAGGATAACTCATGGCAAACAAAGCCATTCTAAGCATAGGTTTTACATGTGGCCAAGATGGCGCTAATTGTTAACACCAACACGTTCTCATTCGTACTTATATTAATTAATGGAACTTGGAGCAAGAAGGAGAACCTTAAAAGAAGCGATCAACTTTCTCAACGTGTAGCTACTAAAAGAGAAGGAATTAATGAGGACAGAATAGATTTTTTTTTTAGGAGGGGCCCCATAAACCCTAGAAATTGGTAAATGGTAGGATTTTGATTAATTGGCATTTGGATGAAAGTATAAGCTGCAGAGCTATGCCCGACAAGGAATCTGTGGGCCGGCTTATGCAAACCCACCTGGCTGGTCTAGCAAAGGGTACATCTGTTAACAAGAGGGGTTGATGGTCCATCTGAGAGGAATCCTTTGGCTTGGGGAGGCAGATGTTGCCAAAGTGATGAGATGTGTGTTTGAGGTGACAGGATAAGAGAGTTTTTGAGCAAGGGGTCCTAAGAAGAAGAAGAAAGAGGAAAGTCATAATAAAACGTAACTTTAAACCTAACTTTCGCTTCATGCAACCCACACACTTGCCCTTGCAACTGCTGCCAAGCCTTATTGCTATTGTTTTGGGTTTGTGGGTGCCAGGCACTTCTAAATTCCTGGAACCAGCAAGTGTTAGAATTTAATCCATGTTGGGGGTGTTAAACTGTGTGTATTACGATGTGTACTAGACACTTCAAATGCCCCAGAATTAGCAAGTGCCAAAACCTAATTAAGTCAGACTAAACCTCCTGTATGAGGTGAGAGCCTGGGGAGGGGGGGCACGCGCGAGGAGAGCCATTAAAACTACGAAGGCTCAAAGAGCTCGTGAAAGACGGCAAATGGGTTTTTCATTTGTGCTCAGATTGGCGTAGAAATTGTGAATAAATTTATACTGGACGTCATGTGGGAGGGAGCCTTTCTATTTATGACCCCAAAATTAGACCTCAAATTATTTGGTGTCATTGAGAAACCTTTATAGCTCTTAGGGGATTTTGGCTCGGAAGCGCTGAAATCATTCTTTCTCTGACCATCTTGCTTGCCAGCCTGTCTTTGTTTAAAGGGAGAGCTCCCACTGGCTGGACAGCTCATTTCAAAATGTCCTTTCTGGGTGCAATTGCACCATTCAGCTTGCGGTCTTTTTTACTGATAGGCTTTTAGGCAGCTCACAATAACCTTTCCTTTTCCCTTTCCTTGGCTGTGTAATTTGATCCAGAGGAGGCCTGTTCTCTGTAGGGGCACCGTACCACCAGTCTTTGGACAAACGCCAGAAACAAGCAAAGAATATTCTTTTTGGTAAAGATGCCAGCAAAATTTCAACATTTTGTTCATTATCACGAGATCCTCCACCAGTGCTATAAACCTATCAGTCAACTCAAGTAACAATTCCGTATTTTATGTGACAAACACATTCCCTTAAGCAGGGAACATTTATTTGTGAAGCTGAATCTGGTCCTGCATTCCTGTTTCCCCATATAGATTTTTCAAAGCTAGCAACTTTCCCCTTTGCAAGGCACTGCCCAGCTGATGATAACAGAGCCCATTCTGCTTGGTTATGGGGCAATCCGCCTGCACTGGTCTCCACCAGAGCCAACTTGATGTGGGGAGCAGGACCACCCACCTGACCGAATGGCAGAATGGGTGGGTGGGCATTCAGTGATGAGGGGGGCTCTTGGAACTACAGACACATTCTGAACACATTTTGGTATGGATAAGGGAAGAGGAGATTTGAACAATGGGATCACACTCAAGGTGAGCAGGTCTGGGCTCCCACAGAGAAATTGGAGGAGAAAAGAAAACAGCGCTCCTCTGGGGTGAGGCCAGGGTTAGAACTGCAGCTTTAGTCACAGTTAAAAAGGTAAAGGTAAAGGGACCCCTGACCATTAGGTCCAGTCATGACCGACTCTGGGGTTGCGGTGCTCATCTCGCGTTATTGGCCGAGGGAGCCGGCGTACAGCTTCCAGGTCATGTGGCCAGCATGACAAAGCCGCTTCTGGCGAACCAGAGCAGCACACGGAAACGCCGTTTACCTTCCCACTGTAGCAGTACCTATTTATCTACTTGCACTTTGACGTGCTTTTGAAGTGCTAGGTTGGCATGAGCTGGGACTGAGCAACAGGAGCTCACCCCGTCATGGGGATTCGAACCGCTGACCTTCTGATCGGCAAGCCCTAGGCTCTGTGGTTTAACCCACAGCGCCACCCGCGTCCCTCATTAGTCACAGTTACGTTTTGCTATAAAGTGGTACCTTGGTTCTCAAACGCCTTGGTACCCAAACAACTTGCAACCCAAACACTGCAAACTCAGAAGTAGGTGTTCTGGTTTGCGAACTTTTGCCAGAAGCCGAACGTGCTCCGTTTTGAGGGCCACACTTCCAATTTGAGTGTTACACTTCTGATTTGTGTGTTATGCTTCTGATTTGAGTTTTACACTTCCGTTTTGAGTGCCACACTTCCGTTTTGAGTGTTACGCTGAGGTCTGTTTCTGCTATTTATTTTGCGTTTTTGTTTTTGTGGCTTTTTTGTTTTGTTTTTGTGACTGTGTGGAACCCAGTTCAGCTACTGATTGATTGATTGTGTGACTGGAGTACATTGTTTATTGCTTTCATTTTATGGATCAATGGTCTCGTTAGATAGTAAAATCCATGTTAAATTGCTGTTTTAGGGGTTGTTTTTAAAAGTCTGGAACAGATTAATCCATTTTGCATTACTTTCTATGAGACAGCACACCTTGGTTTTGGAACGGAATTCCAGAACGGATTAAGTTTGAGAGCCAAGGTACCACTGTATACCAAATGGGCTGCACAAAGTTCCACTTTTGCTGACAGGCACGGCCAGCTGTTTTCCAAAAAGAACAGAAACCAGCAGCCCGGCTTCTAGAGGAGGAAAATGGGGAAGAAGAAGGGCGAAGAAAAGAACAAAAGCAAGCAAATAATGGGAAGGGGAGTGAGCTAGTGGGCATGTATCAGATGGGTGGTGCAAAGACAGGGCCGGATTTAGGTTTGGTGAGGTCCTAAGCTACTGAAGGTAATGGGGCCCTTTATATGTCAAGCTGTCTTTTGTCAACAACAAATTGTTGCTGTTTTTTTGTGTTGAATATATGCTACACAGTGATACCTCGGGTTAAGAACTCCGTCCCAGAGGCACGTCTGCAACTCGATGCGTTCACATCCAGAAGCGCTGTGTCTGCGCGCGCATGCTCATGGCGCGATTTAGCACTTCCGCACATGCGCGAGCAGCAAAATCCAGAACTAACCGTTCTGGTACTTCCGGGTTGCCGCGGGACGCAACTTGGAAAGGCGGACACAACATGAGGTATGACTGTAGCTTCTTTAGCTTATATGTAAATCCGGCACTGGGAAAAGAGCACCAGGGTGCACCAGTGGAGCCTGTGCGTGTGGTGTGCCTGTTGCTGCCTCTTTATTTGTTCCTGGGGTTTGCAGCAGCTGTGCTCGCAAAAGGAATGCAAAGTCACACACTTTTCAGTCAAAGTAGAGTGATTTGAATGCATTACAAACATGCAACACCAGATGGTGCCAGAGAGCACAAAATCTTTCTAGAGCATTTTTACATAGGGTGTTGTTGTTGTTATAATGATGTAATTTCTTACTTATTTTCCTGTGGGTAGATCCACCCAGGGGGAGATTGTATTCCCCCACAATCTTGCCTTGCTACTGCGACTCAGGTGAGCAAGCGGGGAACCGGACAAAAAGACGAATGAGGCAAAGATAGCAAATGGGTGGCTGAGTGAGGCTCAGGCCAGCCAGGTTTCCCCCTGAGTTCTTGGACCCTTGGCCAATGCTTGCCCTAGCCAACCACTGCCACAAGGCCTGGAGACAGGGCACACTTGCCAGCCTCTAAAGGACATACCGTAGGAGAGGGTTGCACAGGAACCAAAAGCAATTTGAATAGATTAGAAATAATCTTGTTGTTGTTTAGTCGTTTAGTCGTGTCCAACTCTTCGTGACCCCATGGACCAGAGCTAGAAATAATCTAGCTCTCCTTAAATTATTACATAAGTAAATGTTGGATTACAAACGGAGCAATTCGCAAAGACTGTGCACCTTTGGTCTTTTGCTTTAACTGTTCCCGATGTCTCCGCAGAAAAACAAATAAATAACACACACCGCGCGCAGGGGATGACACTCCCTGACCCCAGCGGATGTCTGTCAGGCCGGCCAGGATAATAGAAGCCATGGGATTCCCTTTTGTAGCAGCCGCAGGAGCTGCCCACTGAACTCAGAGAGCATCTTGTTCCAAGAGCTGCTTCTCTTGCTTTCTGCTTCTGCTCTTTTGACAATCCTCTCGGTTAGACCATTTGGCTACCTTAATTAAGGATTTAAGCCGCTCTGTGTTTGGAAGGCCATCTACACATTTGCTCGATGAGTACATTTCTCATCCTACATTATATATTCATATTCACAATCTTATTAACACGAGCAGGATTGTTTGTTTCTGCAAAACAGCTCGTTGAATAAAATTCTACATATAATAATGTTGTCAGTTTCCTTGAGATGAGCCATTAATGACAGAAAAATATCTACAACAAGACTCTCATCGTTACTAATACCATCTCTGCTGGTACTTACAGTTTACATGTTTGTATTGCTTCTTGTGTTCTACGTACCCACGTATGTAGAACACAGGAAAAGTTCAAAGTTGAGGGAAGGTTTCTTAAACAAGGATTTTTCTCAGTTTCTTCCAGTTTTCTATATTTCTTAGAAGGACACATAACCCTAGGGAAGTATTTACACTGAAAGCTGTTCCATTCCTCTTGTTTAAGTAGAGCATGTTTCAAACTTGGGATCATACAAGCTCAGCCAGATTAAGTTAGAGGGTCCCCTAGCAAGTTGTATTTGTTAATCATTTTCTATATCTCATCCTTTCTTCTGAAAGGAAACACAGAGCAGCTGACAACATAAAACAAAATAATAATAATAATAGTAATAATAATAATAATAATAAACATTACAAGTACCTTATTGGGCCGAATATAAGACACACTTTCCCCACAAATTCCAAACGTGAAAAGTTAAAGTGCGGCTTAAATTCATGACCTTACAAAAATTGGCTTTTACGATATCGCTGTAGGGTTTTCTTCTACATTTGCCATTTACGGGTTTAAGTGCCTGTGGAATTTTAAGTGAACTGCTTATATTTGGGTATTGTCTTTTCTCCCCCCCCCCCAAATTTTAAAGATACGGCTTATTTGCGGATGCGGCTTATATTTGGGCCAATACGGTATCAGATCCCCATCAATAATAATTGCAGCAGTTAAAACCTTATAGACACCAATCATACCCCAAAGGCCTGGGAAAATAGACTAGTTTTACCATTGTGTTTTAACACAGCTGAAGTGGGGGACAACCTGGTTTACCTGGGAGGGAGTTCTACAGGTGAGGTGCCACCAACCAATCGTTTCCTGTCTCACATCACCCTGATCTACTTTCCCAACAAGTAGCTACTGAAAGAGAAGGAATCGGGGAGGCTTGCCTTTCTGTCTAGCACTCCACACTGGTTCAGGTAACGCTTTGCAAGCATTGTTGCTTTACTCTCAACACTGGTCCCTCCTAAAACCGTGCCCGGTGGTCCTGTCCCACCCCACCCAGGGAAGCTCGGCAGGGCAAGCGGAAGGCAGCGGCAGGAATCAGCAGCGTGGCGAGCTGGCTCTGGAGCTGCCCAGCCCAGCTGCCAAGGTCCTTGAAAAGAAAAGGGGAAAGTCATGCCGGTATCCCAGCGCTAAAAGGTGGGAATCACCGGCCCAGGCACCTCTGCAACGGCTGCCATGTTTGTTCCCCATAATGCCTCTTGCTACACTGGGGGGCAGGGTTCAGAGGCAATGGAAATACTATGGTGGTTTAACTTGGTCGAGCACACTGTGTTCCTATAGAAACATGTGACGTGCAAGCCCTGTTTGGGGGATATATCCTGCATTGTTAAGAAATAGGCCAACGAGAGGTGCAATCCCAAACTCCCGTTTGCAAACCATGGAGAGTGGAGTTTCATTCTCTCCCCCTCAGGCATTCCTCCCAGCGCCACATTCGGTGGATAAGAATCCAGAGGCTGCCCTCATTTTGCCTCCGTCCTATTTGTGCTTGGCTACATAATAAAACCAGTAAAATTCTATTGCCCATGAAGTTTCTGACTCAC
Source organism: Zootoca vivipara (assembly GCF_963506605.1). Classification (NCBI taxonomy): domain Eukaryota; kingdom Metazoa; phylum Chordata; class Lepidosauria; order Squamata; family Lacertidae; genus Zootoca; species Zootoca vivipara. The sequence goes on from NC_083280.1 coordinate 89,699,058, forward strand.
TGCACATTCTCCTGTTTCCCATCCATTTTTATTGAAATCAGGCAGCAGCCGTCCAAGAGACCTGCTGCATTTGCCATGAAAAGAGGGCAGCCGTCCTTTAACCTGCATGTATCACTTGGCAAGGAAGATATGATCTTTGTGTTCACTACAAGCCCACAGTTTTGTTAAAAGCTAAAAAAGACATGGGCTCATTTTCCCTTAATGCCGCTGCCTCTAAACCAACGCCGAACCAAAGCTGTCGCTGTTGAGAACCAAAGGTCATGCAGAGAAAAATGAAACGCCGTATGAATAGAACAAGGCCCTGGAGCTTCACCGACAAATTCATTTTGAGCCCGGTGCTATCTCTCGGAGGGTGTGTGCCTGAGAGTAGTCTCCAGAGAAAGGCGAACAAATATATCTGGAATTCTAATGCCGGTAACTGCCACAGAATTTTAAACCTCAACAGCCTGATATACTTATATGGAATATGAATTTGTATTAGCAGATTATATCCTGTTTTACACTCTAGAGTTATCTATCTGTGTCTCACCTTAAATGAGCAATGACTGTCTGTGCATCGCAACATGCAAAATGGCGATACGTATTACTCGCAGATTCTTCGCAGGCCGTTTTATGAAAAGGAGCTGAGGAGATCTCTGTTATAGCGATGCAATAATTTCACAGCTGCACAAACACACAACCGACTACTTCCGATTGTGTGCTTTCGTAAAAAGAATAATAAAACCAGCATCTTACATTTTGGGGCCAGAACTGTGAGGACAGTAATGATCAACACATAAAATGGAATCAGTTAAAAGCTTGCCTTAAAATAGAATATATATTCAAAACTTACTGCAAACAAGCCGAGTGCCACTGTTTTACTGTTTGCTAAAAGAGTTGAATCCTAAAACAGGGAGGAGAATTCAACATTCTGTATTAAATTTCATAGTGCAATTGATGCAAAGTTCTATAAATTTGATTTATTAATTAATTGTACTAATGAACTATTCCCGCCCCGCCCAGCTCCAAGCAGTCCCCGCATTTCAAATACTTAAAATTAAAATGTGCTCAAATGATGTGCACCCATGATTACAGAGGCTTGTAATATTGTTACATTCATCAACATCTCTAATACTGAAAAACGGTGCTTATCCAGTTTCCTTTTCAAGGAAGTCACTGGTGGTTTATTGACATTCGAGAAATATTTACATTTATTTACCAATATGCAGGCTGAGGATAGGCAGATGCACAACTTAAATACGGCAGCAGAGAGCCAAAATGTCAGATCTCTAGGGGGGCAGCTAGCACCCAAAAATGCCTACAGAACTCCAATACAGCTTTCTGTGCCTCTGTCTTTCTCCCAGACTGCAGACTGCCTGTTTCCTTCTAGATGCAAATCACACCATTCGCACTAGGGATTACCTAAGATATTGGGCCAGTATTCTTCCTGACAAAAGAAAGAATATACTTTTTAGTAACTTTGCAAGGAATATGAAGGCAGTTGCTTACTGTAATTGCTTACTGACCAAGGCGAGCTTTTCCTGCATCAAACAGCCTCGTGCATTGAGCACTCACTTATATCTAAGGTGCTTTAGCATTGGTGTTTTAAAAAAAACCCACAAGAAAACAAAAGCTGAGGGAACATGTGGAGGCTGGTTGCGTCTATGCTCTGGCTCTTAAAGGTAAAGGGACCCCTGACCATTAGGTCCAGTCGTGACCGACTCTGGGGTTGCGGCGCTCATCTCGCTTTATTGGCCGAGAAGAAGAAGAAGAAGAAGAAGAAGAAGAGGAGGAGGAGGAGGAGGAGGAGGAGGAGAAGGAGAAGGAGAAGGAGAAGGAGAAGGAGAAGGAGAAGGAGAAGGAGAAGGAGAAGGAGGAGGAGTTTGGATTTGATATCCCGCTTTATCACTACCCGAAGGAGTCTCAAAGCGGCTAACATTCTCCTTTCCCCTCCTCCCCCACAACAGACACCCTGTGAGGTGGGTGGGGCTGAGAGACTTCAGAGAAGTGTGACTAGCCCAAGGTCACCCAGCAGCTGCATGTGGAGGAGCGGAGACGCAAACCCGGTTCCCCGGATTACAAGTCTACCGCTCTTAACCACTACACCACACTGGTGTACAGCTTCCAGGTCATGGGGGGGGGCGCCCCTGGTTCCAGTCTGGAGGGGGGAAGCGCCGCCAGCCCCTGGCCCACCCCTCACCGCCTCCGGCTGAGCACGCCGCCGCCCTTGCCGCCGCCCAAGCGCGCCGGCCACTGCCCTCGCCATCCGGGCAGCCAATCTGCACCGTTTGCCACTGGCTGGCATTTGCTGGAACTCAGTTCCGGGATGGCACCTCTCAGGTGGGCACCATTATAAGAGAACAAGGGAGGCACATGAGAACCAATTTCCCCAATTTCTTGTTGGGGAAAATTCTTTTTTTGCACATGCAATGCAGCGGTTGTGGTGAACAAGTACACACCTCCCACCTTTCATTATCTGTCCCTATTCTAGTACTTACTGTTGATCCATAAAGATGCATTCTCTTGAGAAATTTCAGCTTGAAATGGAGCGCTGGATATTTCAGTTGTGTGTCCAGTGGGATACTACAGGAATACTCAGTTTCTTAACTACAGCTCTAGGGGAAAACACACACACACACACACACACACACACACACACCACACTCATTCTGCCTTACAAAATCTTGGGAGTTTGTATTCTGCATTTGGTTTTCAGCGTTTTGTATTTTTCAAATGAATAGGAAAAGTTCAGAGATTGTTGCCAAATGCTTCTGTTGTGAGAGCCGTCTTGCGCAAAACCTACCAAATGAGGAGTAGCCACAATACAGCCAAATGACTAAAGATGATCATATAATGCTGTTACTATGCTCAAGAAAATCTGCCTCCTCGTTTGATTTCCATTGGAGAGTTATACACAACTAATACAGCTCAGTAATGCTGGGACTCTATTCAGTAAAACTGCAAGCAGTTACCATTTACAGTATATCATAGGTCGATGACAGCAGGAATGGTGGGAGTTCATTATAGGGACCATGAATTGTTGGAGGTAATTTAGATTACAATTTAAAGTTTAATTTAAAAATCTATCAACAAATGTGAAAGTGCTCGAGGAACATTTTAAAATGCACTTTAATCTCACCAGCACAAATAGCTTTTTCAGGGCTCTAAACATCATCACCTGGCAAAACAGTAAAACTTTACTGCACCTTTAATTAAATTACAAACACAAAGGATAATTAACATTTTTATTTTTATTTTATTCATGCCATTGTTTTCCTTCAGAGTCAATATCTTGAAGTTACAGCAATAGGATATCGAGGAGAAGTTTATAGCTGGCACATTCCACCGGGATATTATAGCATCGGGCAAATGAAATGCAGACAGAGGTTCTGGAGGCTGATCAGAGACACATCCAGCCCATTATGAGCCAGCGGCACAAGCATTTTAATGTGACCACAGCTAATTCCTGAAGCAGCATGTGAACTAAAATGGAACTCTCCTTCAAAATTCAAATTTTGCAATGCAGTTCTCCAGCCCAAAAATGTGCAGATTTTTTTTTTTAAAAAAAAATGTATTGGAGAATGTGTGTGTGAAATGCATATATGATTGAAAATAGCACCCACAAAGGCAGGATATATGGGGGAATTGCTTGCAAAAAACGGGACCATTCCTGAAAGTGCTGCAGTGGCTGGGGATAGTGGGTAGAGAGATAATAATTAATAATAATAATAATAATAATAATAATAATATATTTATACCCAGCCACTCTGGGCGGCTTCCAACAGAAGTATTAAAATACAATAATCTATTAAACATTAAAAGCTTCCCTAAACAGGGCTGCCTTCAGATGTCCTCTAAAAGTCTGGTAGTTGTTTTTCTCTTTGACATCTGGTGGGAGGGTGTTCCACAGGGCGGGTGCAGGCGAGTGAGCCCCCCCCCAGCTGCGACCCTACAGCGGCAGCAGCTCCCCCGCCCTCAACGCCCCTCTCTCGGCAGGGGCAGCAAGGGAGAGTGGCTGGGGGGGGCGCATTGGAAAGAAGGAAACAGCAGCCAATGCCCAGAGAGGGCAATGCACGCAGGGGGAGCGGAGAGCTGTGCCGCCCCCCAAGGTGGCTCCTTTCCTATTGCCCGGGGTGGAGGGTGGCGAGGAAGGGTCGCTGCTGCTGGGCTACTCCTGCCACCGGCAATCCAGCACTAAACGCCCCAACGCAGCTTCCTTTCAGCAGCCACGACCACCGCCTTCGGGCGCTGCCGCCCCCCACTCCTCCTTTGCGGCCTTCTGCTGCTTCTGCCCGCTGAGGCTGAACTGGCTCCTGTCAGTGCACTTCCTCTCCCGGCCCAGGAGGAGTCTCAGTACCAACTCTTAACTCGGGGGGGGGGTAGGTGGGGGTGCGGAGGGGGGGAAAGGGGGCTATTCCCAGCCCACGGCGCTGAAGATCGCAGTGCAGCCTACCGGGAGGCAGAGCGCGGCAGTGGCTGCAACCAATGCAGGGAGCTGCGTCTCCTTCACTTGCCAGCCCAGCAGAACTCTTAGGCAGGAAAGGGTGCCGCCCGGCAGGGCTTTCCATAGGGAGGCGTGAAGGCTTTAGTGGGCGGGGATTGGTGCAGATGTAGGCAGGGCGGGCCGTAGAGGAGGAGCTGCCACCAAGGAGCTGCGGCACCAGCAGCGTTTCCTCCCCCCCTGTCAACAAGCGGGGCGCCGGGTATTTGCTTCCCTAGTCGGGCCCGCAGTTTGGCCTTCTAGGGGGGCAGCTGCCCCTCCCTGCCCCATCCTGGGTACACCCATGCCACACCGCGATCAACTCCCGCCCGGGAAGCAATGTCCCCACTGTGGAAGGACGTGTGAGTCCAGAATTGGCCTCCACAGTCACTTACGGAATTATTGTTAAAACCGTGTTTATTGAAGACAATCTTACTCGGCTACGAGTGATCGCCAAAGAAAAAGAAAGAAGAAGATTGCTAATCAATACACAAACCTTCTCATAAGTAGAAAGAACTGGTTGTGACCAAGGTTGATGGTTGAAATACTGAACCCTGCTGTAAATTCCAGAGGGATGGTAGTGCTAATCTTTTGCAGAGAAGAGTCTTTTAGCAACAAATCTTGCAGCACCTCAAAGACAAACACATTCATCTTTGGAGGAAAGCAAGAAGCTTGTAAGACGGCAGCATGGAGTATTGCTATTGAGGGCAAGAGATTTTCCCTGTAGCTGCTTGCAAAATACTACTACTACTACTACTACTACTAATAATAATAATAATAATAATAATGTGTTAAAAACCATGAAAGTAAGCAGGTCATTACATTAACCTCACTTTTAATATATCTGAAAAGAATATATGAATGAGGAATATATTCCTTATATGCAACTGTTGGAAGCAGTGCAAAAATAAAATAGAAATGGTGGGAGCATTTGATAAAATGACATGGCCCAGGAAGACCACTTGACTTCAGTGGAACGCCTCACATATGTGGATTTTTGTATTACCCTGCTAAGAGTAGCTGGATGTTTGTTTTGTTTTGCTCTGCAAGTATTTTTATTTATTTGTTAAGCAGATGCCTTTGGCAGTGATCTAGATTGCATAGTTCAAATAGTAAGGGGCAGCAGCTGAATGTTCCTGTGTATCCATGAGGCCAGAGCAAGGTGCCCAATTTTTAGAATTCATGTGGCTGCAGGATCTCACAGACTAGATAGAGCTAAGAGTAGGGACTCAGCTACACTGGCAAAGAAAAAGCGCTTTATATACGTTGTTTATGCAGTCTAACACTGTGACACCAGATGGCGCTGCGGGGTTCTGTTTTTGCCAACCCAATTTCTGATACAAAGTTCAAAACACGTTTAACTGAAACACTTCTTTGTTGTTGTTTTTTAAAAAAACCTTTATTTCAAGAATTTAAAAAGTTTACAACAAATCTTCACAAATACAAACAAAATGTACGATACTAAACAAATAAAGCCGAAATCATACATACCAAAATCATGTCTCAAAACATATTCCAACTCCACTAATAAACGATACTTCCAACCCTTTCCATTATATCTGGTCCTTTTTGTTGTTGTTTCTCACAGGTTTGTTTATGTTGACTTAAGTCTTTTATTCTTTTCTTTATTTCCTTTTTCTTGTTTTGTTTTGTTTTTTGTACTTTACAGATATCGTTCTAGTTCTGCCAATAAAATGTTGTTGTTACTGTATGTTTTTAGATACTCCTTAAAAATTATCCATTCTTTTGATACTTTTTGGTAACCTATGTCCCACACCCAGCCTGTTAGTTTTGCTAACTGTAGATGTTCAATCAACAAGGCTTGCCACTCTACAATAGTTGGGGGCAGTTCGTCTTTCCATTTCCTTGCGATCAGTATTCTAGCGGCAGTCAAGCTGTACATCATAAGAGTTCTGGTTTCCTTTTTAAAATTGTCAGGTAAAATGCCCAAGAGGAATATTTCGGGTTTTTTCTTGAATGTTATCTTGAATATTTTTTTAATTTCGTTATAGATTTTATCCCAATAGATTTTAATTAAATCGCATGCCCACCACATGTGAAAATACGATGTGATGCGTCTAGATCCAGCCTAGGTCAAATAAAGACACACCTTACTGAAGTTAGGATATAATATCCTGAAGCTAGGATATAATATTCAGAGACAATAATAACGTCTGGTGCTGGGGGAGAGTGGTGTAAGAATTTGATGCTGGCTTGTAAGGGAAGATGGAATGGCCAAAAACCCTCAGTTTATAACTGGACAAAATCACAGACCAAATCTCTGTGTTACAAAGTTGCTATTAGAGCGAGATAAATAACCCCCAAAATCTTCCCGGGAAAAATACAGATTTCATCATGCTATGTGTATTCAGTGGCTTGTGTTTGCCTGAGCTTGAGTCTGGACTAAGGATTCTGAGCCCCTGTGTTCTGATTCGATACATGATGTCCAATCACAGAACATTTCAGGATTTGGGCCTCTTCCATTGGCCCTTAAACTCTGAGTCATGATTCGCAGTTTGGAAGTTTAGGCAGCCAATCACGTCGGGAGTGGGAGTGGCCCAGGCCTTCAGAAATGTATATAAGCAGTTGCTTTGCCCCTGTTGTCCAGTTCTGCTAGTTCAATAACCCTGGAAATGAGGACTAGAAATTGGAGTGAAGAAATTATCCCACCCAAACAGACTAAACCAAACACACAGAGGATGGGGTATACTCTCACACCCATCCCAAGGACCTGGGCTAGGGTAACAAGCAAAAAAGGGAGAAAGGTGAATTGCTGCTGACATGTGTTTACTTGGATTTTGCTGTATGCAAAATTGTAATCTTTTTGTGAATTGCAATCCGTTTCTCCATTGGGTCTTCTCAATCTCAGTTCCACGAAGCCTTCTCTGCCCCAAATTGGTTTCCCTGCCCAAATTGCTTTCTCATAGCATTGAGGTGGGACTGCCTTTAAATACACATGGGATTATGAAGTACTATCCTATCCTATGAGATATAGCAGGCACCCCCAAACTTCGGCCCTCCAGATGTTTTGGACTACAATTCCCATCATCCCTGACCACTGGTCCTGTTAGTTAGGGATCATGGGAGTTGTAGGCCAAAACATCTGGAGGGCCGCAGTTTGGGGATGCCTGAGATATAAGAACAAAAACAACACAGCCAAAATGCAAGGTTGTCTCAGTATTGTGCTCTTCACATGCGTGGGGAACACCCTCCCTTTGCACAGACCCAAAGTTTGTTGCAAAAGTCCAGACCTGAGTCTTTGCTTCTTAGCACTCCTGTAAGTAACAACCATTCAGACTCATCTGTAGCTGCCCAAGCTCACAACCTAAGTTTTCTATCTTGGCTGAAAAGCACAACTTTACTTAACTTTTAAAAGGACAGAATAAAGAGGTTTGATACACGTTTTAAAAAGCACCATATGAACATATCCTAAGCACAAATTTCTCTACGAAATCTTAATTTACTCGGTTGCCAAATACACAAATTGGGCCTAGCGCTTCTGCTTGTTAGGGTTGCCAGCTTCCAAAAACCATGCTCAAAAGTACAAAATTCATTTGAATTGTAACACGGTGGCCTGTTTTTATATCTGGATAGCTATGGGGTTCCTATCTGATTGACTTAAAAGGTATATAACTCCTCTCCCCGATGCACACCTTTTCCAATAAAGTGATATAAAAGATAGGGGAGGAAAGGTTGGCCAAGGAAGACAAGCTACTTAATTTCTTTCAAACAAAATGAGCAGGCATGACCCAATGCCACTGCAGAAAAGAAAGAGCTGCCGGTGTGTATTAAAGATTAGTGCCTCGGCTGCTTAATTATTGGCGCGTTGGCTGCTTAATTATTGGTTAATCTAGCAATTTAACATGCTTCATTTAATTCTAATTAGGAGAATTAATAGGCAGGGAATAAAACTTTAAACAGACTGGGCGAGAAACAAAACTGAATTCCAAGCCGCTGTTGAAAATTGGAGACTTCCTTGGCGAATGCTCTTTCGGCGACAAAGCCACAGAACGGGGGCCACGGGGAGACTTTCGTCACCAGATCTGGCACGCAGCCACAGGGGTGCTGGCTTGTGTAATACAATAATGTCCTGGTGACAGAACGAGGACGGAAGGAAAGGCTTCTGTGTTTTGGAGGGCGTGTGCAATGTGAGATTATTTCACGATGTGTGTGTGTGTGTTTATAGAGCACGAGGGAGCAGGGAATAATTTAGCAGTGATCTCACCCTCAGGAGGTACATACTATTGATGTTGGTGCTTTAAGTCACGGAGCTGTGAATTATTATATTTCTTCCTCAGTCTGATGCTCCCTTTATGTTCTTTCTGCTGGCATAGCTTTGGGGGATGAAGACATGAGGCATTTCCACTTCAACAGCTGGCTGGCTTCCATTCTTGCCTCCCCCAAATGTTACCGCCTGATCTGCTCGGTGTGTTTGTCTTTGCTAATCAAGCTGCGTACTCTGACAAGTCCTACGACATTGGACATGGCTGTTCTTCTAATTAAGGTGCTAATTGAATTAAATGGCTGCGGTAATGAGCAGATGAGCAGCATAAAAAGTAAAGAGTCAGATAGGCCAATTAACGAAAGAGCCGAGCATAATTATAACATTTAAAATAACACGCAGCTCTGTACCAATATTCTTAATTGTTACAGGGGAAATTTATGGTAATTGGCTCAACAACAGCCACGCAGGGCTGGGTCGGAGACAAAGCCGGTAATTAAAACAAAAATGATATTCGGCGCGGATTGCAAAGCAGGGGGGGGGACGGCCGATTTATATAGGAGGTGTTTGTAAAATAAGACAACCTACGGGGTGAAAATCCTGCTGAATCCAAGCGCTGCTGGTGGGCGACATTTGGACAAGGTGTCCCAAGATGGAGGTTTATTATTCATTTGCATCAGACTGCCCACAACCCCAAAGCAGGGTGCTGATTCTCAGAACGAACCAAAGCCATCCATCTCCTTTGTTGCCTCTGCAGAATTTATGCAATGGTTTCTTATCATAAAGCAATTTGATATAGAAATTTGCGGCTTGTGTGACTAAAAAGAATGCCAGTGGAGACAATTAAGCCTCTTATGTTTCTAACTTTGAAGCAAGCAAAGGATGAATTTGGAAACCAACAGGTAGGAGGGGAAACGGGGTCGCCGCTATTTAACCTGGCATAGAGCCGAGAGGCCACACGGTCCAATACCATTTCCCTTTTTGTAACAATTGCATATTGATTTGGCGACGTTGCTTCATGCAGTGCTGAGCAAGTCAATGGACACAGGAATGATATTTGATCAGCAAATTATTGATTAATAGTGCATCAGCGAACAGGGCATGGAGGAGGGGCTTATTTTCAGACTAGGTATGAGAAAATATTGTATTTCTTGGGAAATGTTTTTCCCATTGTTTTTTTTGAAAGGATATTTTCAATTGTCATTTGCTAACCATAGAATCTGAACTCACGCACACAAATCATAGAATCATAGAGTTGGAAGAGACCACAAGGGTCATCCAGTCCAACCCCCTGCCAAGCAGGAAACACCATCAAAGCATTCTTGACATATGCCTGTCAAGCCTCTGCTTAAAGACCTCCAAAGAAGGAGACTCCACCACACTCCTTGGTAGCAAATTCCACTGCCGAACAGCTCTTACTGTCAGGAAGTTCTTCCTAATGTTTAGGTGGAATCTTCTTTCTTGTAGTTTGAATCCATTGCTCCCTGTCCGTTTCTCCCCCTTGAAATGGAAGGCAAGAGTCAGGGTTGACAAAAGTTTTGACATTAATTGTGTGTTCATTAAAAATGTGGACCACCACTGGTTGGGGTTTCTACTTGATATGGACAAAGCTCCCAAAATATGCAGAATCCACAGATATAACAAATACATACAAAAACTCTGGGGGGGGGGGAACTGCAGCTCATTCTGGGTAAGATCTCTAGCTAGGGGAGGGGAGGTTTTGCAAATAATGTGTGTGATTAATATGAATATGGAGGGATTGAATTCATCAGAACAGATATAGACTTTGAAAGCTGTCACCTGTATTGTTTCTCCTCTCTCTCCAAGCAGCTTTGAATGTAAGTTTCTAACACAACAGGGATTGGTTGATTCATCGAAACAAGCTTCTAATATAGTGCAACCCCTTTTTTTTGGCCCTTTGAGATCTTCCAAGTTTCCGGAATATAGTTTAGAATTAAATTCGGTTCCCCTAAATAACCATTTCTTTTTATTGCTTTTGCTATAAATACATACCTGCCAAGTCCTGGACTGCAGAATCCGGGACTGGCAGCCGTGTGACACCGGAAGTTGCGTAGACGCAACTTCCGGTGTCGCTTTGCCCATCTATGGGCACCAAAAATGGCCAGCGCCATTTCCCGGGGAAAACGGGGTACTTGGCAGCTATGTATAAATATCCTCACCTCGCTCCAGAATGGTCTGATCGTTGGGCAGTTAATCAACATATGTATTAAGTTCTCATTTTTACTCCCACATCCCCAACAGTTATCTACACTTGTTATTTTCTTCTGATATAACCTTGCTGGAGTCCAGTGGACTCTGAATATAATTTTCTGTTGAATACAGTGGTACCTCTGGTTGCGGACACGATCCGTTCCGGGGTGTCGTTCGCACCCCGAAAAGTCCGCAACCAGAGCAGCGCTTCTGCGCACCCGTGGCGAAACCCGGAAGTAAATACTTCTGGGTTTGCCGCCTTCTTAACTTGAAAAGACGCAACCTGAAGTGGACGCAAGCAGAAGTACCACTGTAAGTCTAAGTCAGGCACCCCCAAACTTCGGCCCTCCAGATGTTTTGGACTACAATTCCCATCATCCCTGACCACTGGTCCTGTTAGCAGGGATCATGGGAGTTGTAGGCCAAAACATCTGGAGGGCCACAGTTTGGGGGTGCCTGGTCTAAGTCCATAGAGGCTTTTTCTATTGATTGGAGATACCTTTAAGAAAACTCACACCCACCCACTCCACTCTGCCATCTCATCAGTGAAGACCTTACTGCGTCATTATTTTCACATCACCATCATTACTACAACAACTACTACTACTGTATTAAAATTTGTATACTGCCATATACCTGCAGGTCTCGGGGCAGTTGCAACATAAAACCACAATATGAAAACCCAAAATACATAATCTATCTAAAAACAAAGACAACCCAATAACACCCCCCCCCTCCAACACATTTTAAAAGGGCATTGGATGTCAATGAGCCAAAGGCCTGGTTGAAAAGGAACGTTTTTGCCTGACACTTAAAAGTGTAGAATGAAGGTGCCAGGCGAACCTCCCTGGGGAGAACATTCCACAAACAGGGAATTTACATGATTTGACCAACTTTATTCTAAAGTGTGACCATCCAGGAAGGAAGAGTTCTAGCTCCTCCTAGCTTCTGGAGAAGGTAGTGAATCCAGATAACAGAAACTCCTATTGGACACCCCTATTGTAGGAAATCAGCAAATGTTCCGGGTACTGAGAAGCATAGCTTCCAAGTCTCCCGTTTTCCCCGGGAAATCCCCATTTTTCTAGCTGTTCCTAGCTGAAAAAATGGAATTTTTTTTGTTTTTTCCCGGTTTAGTCTGGCGCGGTGGCCATTTTGGAACTGGGCGGAGCATGCTCAGAAGCGACTTTTGATGCTGCTCTGCCCAGTTCCAAAATGGCTGCAGTGTGACTTCTGGCGCGGCAGCCATTTTGGAACTGGGCAAAGCAGCATCAAAAGTCGCTTCTGAGCATGCTCCGCCCAGTTCCAAAATGGCAGCAGCGCTACTTCCGGTCTGCTATTTTCAGCCCGGTCCCTTATTTCTCTGACAGCAACTTGGTAGGTATGGTGAGAAGCTTTATGGCAGGGCAGTCCAATGCATGGCTCAAGGGTTGCATGCGGCCCTTGGGGCCTTTTTTTGGTGGCTCTCAGCAATATTTGATGCTCCCACTCCCTGCAACTCTCACACCCCCTTCTCAAAACCTGGTAAGCGAGGCGCTGGGCTTTGGGAAGGAGACGTGTGGGCTCAGGGAGGGTCCTAGAGCCCTCCTTCCCACTTCACAAAATCTAGTGTTTTGCCAGTTTTGGGAAGGATGTGGGAAGGCTCTAGAGCCCCACCAGAGCCTCAGAGAGGCAACAAAGCAGTGTATGGCCCGCAGGTTCCACGTTGAAGTACTTGTGTGGTCCCACTTGGTATGAAAAGCTGGACCATCCTGATGTATGGGATTGGGAAGGAATTCCTGCATTCTGCAAAGACCTACATTGAGGTAGAGGCTCTCCTGACATCACCTGGACCTACTCTGGTGCTTTTGGCACATAACACCCTGCAGTGTATGGCTGGCTGGTATTTAGTTGGCATCCCCATTAGCAATGGCTGGAGCTCAGCCCGTTGGATGCTATCCAACATGGGTCATGTTCAGAGTAGACCCACTGAAATGAATGGGCATGTAACTTAAATCCATTGGGTCAGATCTGAGTATGACTTAGTTGGGCGTCCCCCACCGATTTCTGCAGCTGGGATCCTGCATGTCAAGTTCTGTTTTGGATCGTGGCCGAAAAAGGAACCGGAGCAGTGCAAGTAAAATAATATTTGCACTTGAAAATATGCCCCACAACTCATAAAACCTTCGCAATTTTACACCAGTGGTAATGGAATAAATACATTCTAACAACACATTGCTTCTTTCTCCGCATAACTACTTCTCCAGGCAGATTTACCATAACACAGTCTGAGCAGGGGGGGAAACTAACAACAAAAAAAGATGGTTCATTTACAAATGTAATTTCAATTGAAGATAGTTTTCCAATCTTCTTTCATTTGAGTCTCAATTGAACTTCTTCTCCTTTTTGATGGCATGATTAGACATTGTGAGAGCTGTTGGAGATTAGTCAAGCACAGAGAGAGTAAATTGGGAAGGATGTTTTATCAGCGCACGTCACAATATATGAAAGCAGATGTGTATGCTCTGAGCTGTTCCCTCAAATTATGGTTATGGAATAATTTAGCCCTTTTGATTCTCACAGATTACTGCTTCCACTGATCATGCTGTCAAAATCAAAGTGAGCACTTCATTCCGCTTTTATTCATGCCAGATCTATTTTGCTTTCATAATGAGCAGATATTACCGCTGCACAAAGAGGATAAAGACGTTCACAGTGATAGATAGGCGAGAGATTAAATGGGATCTTTATGACTTCTTCAGCCATCAGTTTTGACTGTGCGATAAGACGAGTCGAGTTGGGCACTGATTTGTTCTTTATTGGAGCCAATATTAGCATGGGCTTACCAGCGCACGGTCTGATAAAATCTATTTAAGGTGGAATGGGCATAAGCATTTTAGACGGAGGAGAACTGCTGCTGCTGCTGCTGCAGCAGCAGGAGGAGCAAGCAGCAAACCTCTCTATATTGCAGATTTCAAAACTGTTGTTCTTTACACTTGCTAAAGCTAATTATAATTTTACATTTCTCCTACTTCTCTTTGGCGTCAAAGGCTTTTCCGCAGTATTATTGATTGCAAACATTGTGTACAGTGCTACCTTGGTTCTCAAATGCCTTGGTACTCAAACAACTTGGAACCCAAACACTGCAAACCCGGAAGTAAGTGTTCCGGTTTGTGAACTTTCTTCGAAAGCCAAACGTACTCAATTTTTGTGGGAATGTTAGGGATGTGGATTAGGATATATTATTAGATAGATCCTATCCAAGCTTGTGTTATCAAGCTTCCAATAACAGCAGAGTGACATTCCCCTTTTGTGTGCAGCAAAACGTGAGTGTTTAGGTTTGTTAAAACCTGTACAACAATATTATACTTCCTGGCAAACCCCCTTTATCCCTCTTAAAAGAAATACACAACACAGTGTTCATAAAATAAGATAGAGTTTACTTACAGGTTCATCCTCAGTTAACAGCATAATCTCAGAAAGGCAGGCTTACGTAGAAAAGTTACAAATATGTACATCTGGAGTCTACTTAGTAGAGTAAGGCTCCATCTGGTCTCTCTCTTGGCAGCAGGCCGAGAGGGAGAACCATCCTAACTGTAGATTCCCTGGAGATGTGTTCCCATTGAAGAAGAGATGGCTAAGAGAGAGAATGGCTGATGACTAGGGGCTTTTATCTGCCAGCTAATCCATCTCATCTGCATGTCTGGAGGAACAGGAAACTGAGCTTTGGTCAGGTGTTCCTCCAGGTGAGTTCCTCTTAGTGGACACTCTAGGAACTGTTGTGACTTGTCTGCCCTGGTGTTCCATCCCACAATTTTGAGTGTTACACTTCCGATTTCAATGTTACACTGAGGTCTGTCTGTTTTTGCTATTTTGTGTTTTTGTGGCTGTGTGTGTGTGTGTGTGTGTGAGTGAGAGAGAGAGAGAGAGAGAGAGACTTTGCGGAATCCAGCTCAGCTACTGATTGATTGTGTGACTGCAGTACATTGTCGATTGCTTTTATTTTATGGATCAATTGTCTCGTTAAGAGAGTAAAATTCATGTTAAATCACCGTTTTAGGGTTTGCCTTTAAAAGTATGGAACGGATTAATCAATTTTGCATTACTTTCTATGGGAAAGCGGACCTTGGTTTTGGAACGCTTTGGTTTTGGAACGGACTTCCGAAATGAATTAAGTATGAGAACCAAGGTACCACTGTATTCAAATAGAAATCTTTACAGATATCAGTGTAAACACGACATGTGCTGGTTGCTTTGCACCTCGCTTGAAATGTCTAAAGTATGATGTGTTCAAGCCTATGACCAGGATCCAAAAAATATCCGTACTAACTGTCTGCTGAAGGAGCCAGTCTGGACCAGAAGTTCTCATTTCCCTCCCAACAGCAACTTCCATATGGGAACAGCCTTCCCTGCCACATTACTTTTGGAACTGGGGGATATGACATGGGAATCCGATAATAAAAGGGAGACAGAGAAGAAGAGCTTGCTTTACCAGTGATAGTCTTCCAAGGCAAGACTAGCTAACTTGTAGCTTCCAGTTGGACTATAACTCTCATCATCCCTGACCATTGACTAGAGTAGCTGAGGCTCATGAGAGTTGGAGTCCAACACCATCTAGAGAACTAGAGAAGCACAACTTTCATATCCTTGTTCTAAGGTAATAATAGAACATCATGATATTAATTCTTAAGTAGGTTTTGGAAAAGACCCTGATGTTGGGAAAGATGGAGGGCACAAGGAGAAGGGGACGACAGAGGACGAGATGGTTGGACAGTGTTCTCGAAACTACGAACATGAGTTTGACCAAACTGCGGGAGGCAGTGGAAGACAGGAGTGCCTGGCGTGCTCTGGTCCATGGGGTCACGAAGAGTCGGACACGACTAAACGACTAAACAACAACAACAACAACAACAAGCTTTTGAGTAGACCTTAAAAAGAAAGTTGTACCTTATATGCAAATTTATGCTAACATAAATGCTTAAAAATAACCTTAACCATATACAAATACTTGCAGTACCTGAAGTGATGCAATTAAGCTATAAAGCAGGGGTTAGAAACCTTTTTCAGCCATGGGCTGGTCCATCGTGGGGGGCCGGACTATATTTTGGAGAGAGAAAATGAACAAATTACTATGCCCCACAAATAACCCAGAGATGCATTTTAAATAAAAGGACACATTCTACTCATGTAAAAACACGCTGATTCCTGGACCGTCCGCGGGCCGGATAGAGAAGGCGATTGGGCCGCATCCGGCCCATGGGCCTTAGGTTGCCTACCCCTGCTATAAAGCTACAAATTAAAAAGCACTTTTAAAAACACAACTCATTTCCTGCCGAAAACTCCAATTCTGCAGGGTAAGACTCAGACCATGCATTATAATAAGGGTGATAATGAAAATATAGCATAATATTTTAGACAAGGCAGACGTAAAATCAGATGTTACATCACCTGCATAATTTAATCCACTGTCAGAAATCTGGCATTTTTAGCCCAGAACTCCCCAGGTATGAGAACATGGCAATGCATGGTTCTCCTCTCCATGACTCTGAAAAAGCTTCCTTGAAGGTAAATCAAATGGGCCCACTATCATCCTAGGATCGCGGCCAAAACCTCAGTGTCCTATAGCAGGACCCATCAAAGCTACTGTAGGCCCTCCATATCTGGTAGATCATTCTGAGACGCCATTTTATTTTGCCTAGTGTGCCATGTTTTGTCTCTCCATTGGCTGGTTTCTGTTCATGTTTCCCTCCTTTCCTCCCTCTCTGTGATTCAGAAAACACACACACAGAGAGAAATTGCATGTGCACACATACAGTCCAAACATTTTGAGAAATAATGTGTTTGTGGGAGAGGTTTTATTGGTTTGTTTTCGCTTTATTATGCATTTTGTGTTAAGATTTTTATGAACCACCCTCTGATCTTCTTCAGATGATGGACATTATACACATTTGATAAATAAATAAAACAATAAATGATACTTCCATGGCAGCCATTTTATGACCAGTGACATCCTAAGAGCAGCTGTTTTGTCATTGCAGCCACGAAACTTCTTTAAAATTCCAAATGTACCCATGATGCCCATTGGTTTATATACTGCAGTAGATGAGCTGTGAACTTTTTTGAAGACTTGATTCTTTTAAGGAAGTTTTAATGTTTTTAAGAAGAGTCTTTTAAACTATCTTTTTAAAGAATTATTTTAATTTATTTTGACAGTGTGGGAAGGAAGAGAACAGGAATTCCCAAGAAAGATGGACCTGAGTGAGCTTCAGAGCAGAAGATAGGAGAAAGGTTGAAAGAAAAGGACTGATTGCTGATGGGTTGAATACCTTTTCCTTATTCTTTGAAGCTGGGGTTTGGCGTGTTGAAGGTGGGAATACCTTTTTAGCAACAAAAGGAATAGGGGGGCGGGGTTATCCTTAGGAAACTTCCTGGGTACCCAAAAGATTTGTAGCTCTTAAGGTGAAAAGTGTCAAGGAGAAAGAGAGCGAGCGCCCTCGCCAGCCTAGGAGATCAGTAAAATAACCTCCCACTAGAGGTCAAAGAGAACAACAATTACCAGACCTTTAGAAGGCATCTCAAGGCAGCCCTGTTTAGGGAAGCTTTTAATGTTTGATGGATTTCTGTATTTTAGTGTTTTGTTGGAAGCCGCCCAGAGTGGCTGGGGGAACCCGGCCAGATGGGCGGGGTATAAATAATAAATTATTATTATTATTATTATTATTATTATTATTATTATTATTATTATTATTTATGGTAGAAGAGAATTATAGGGAACTGAATCTAGCATGGGACAACTTTGAAGTGACAACCCAGAGCAAAAAAGAGAGAAAGATATAAAGGTTTATGTAAAATAAGGCAAGCTTCTCAATTACACAAAGTTTTAGCTGAGAATATAAAACCAAGAAAAGCTAATAGCTTTTTCTTTGGTGATCACTCATAGCCAAGTAAGTTTGTCTTCCATAAACACAGTTTTAACAGTGAGTCTGTAAGTGACTGTGGAGGCCAATTCTGGATCCACACGTCCTTCCACAGTGGGGACATAGGTTTCCCGGCGGGAGCTGGTCACGCTGAGGGTTTGCCAAGGCGTGCCTTCCTCTTAGCACGTTTCTCCCTTGCGTCCTGAGTTCGTAGGAAATATTCTTGACCCTCCCCACCAAACCTAGATTCAGAGGAGCATAACATACACATACACAGTGGGTGGCACTGTGGTCTAAACCACTGAGCCTCTTGGGCTTGCCAATCAGAAGGTTGGTGGTTCGAATCCCTGCGATGGGGTGAGCTCCCATTGCTCAATCCCAGCTCCTGCCCACCTAGCAGTTTGAAAGCACATCAAAGTGCAAGTAGATAAATAGGTACCACTCCAGCGGGAAGGTAAACGGCGTTTCCGTGCGCTGCTCTGGTTCGCCAGAAGTGGTTTACTCATGCTGGCCACATGACCTGGAAGTTGTACACCAGCTCCCTTGGCCAGTAAAGCGAGATGAGCGCCGCAATTCCAGAGTCGTTCATGACTGGACCCAACCGTCAGGGGTCCCTTGACCTTTTCAAACATACTTATAACTAAGCCGCTTCTGGCGTGACACCCCAACACGCACTAATAGGGCCTTTTAAGGAACTGTAAAAGGCTGGTGCCAGTCAAGCCAATCACAAACTTCCACACAAAGAACCTAATTAACAGAGCCTTGGCTTTTGCTAATTAATGAAATCAGCACAAGGCTACTTGCACCTGGGCAAAGTAAATTCTTGACAAAAAGCATCACCTCTCATACTTGAAAATTGACATAGAAAGAAAGACTGTATACCTTGTCTTCCTGAATGCCAATGTGTGCTAAAAGTTTTTAAACGGTTCCAGACAGTAAGAGCTTGTATTAAAAAATGTTTGTGAAACGGCTTCTGGAACAATTGTATCACGTTGCCCAGGCAAGATGGGGAAAAGAGATGAACATATATTTTGGGCTCTGCTGGTAATAATAATAATAATAATAATAATAATAATAATAATAATAATAATTTATACCCTGCCCATCTGGCTAGGTTTCCCCAGCCACTCTGGGCAGCTCCCAACAGAATATTAAAAACACAGTAAAACATCAAACATCAAATACTTCCCTAAACAGGGCTGCCTTCAGATGTCTTCCAAAAGTCAGATAGTTGTTTATTTCCTTGACATCTGATGGGAGGGCGTTCCACAGGGCAGGCTCCACTACCGAGAAGATTCACTTCTCACAGGGAAGGAACCGCCAGAAGGCCCTCGGAGCTGGACCTCAGTGTCCGGGGAAGAGCCCTCAGGCCACTGGAAACTTCTAGCTTAGTACTTGTGAGGGGAGGGGAAAAAGAAGGAGCGAAATGTAGGTAACTCGATTTGCTTTGAACAGGTGACCCTGGGATTCTGTAATGGATCTCTTTTGAGGCCTCTTCTGAAGTGCAGGCTATCATGGCAAAAGCTGGATATTTTGAGGGGTGCTTCAGTGCCGTCGTGTGGGGGAGATGCAATGAAGGATGCACGAAGCTGGAGATAACCAACTATAGAATTCGAAACAGATTTTTAAATTATTAATATAATGCGTTTTCGACTGTGTTTTGTTTTATCGCAGGATTGGGCTAGAGCAGGGGAAGGCGACCTCTGTCATTAAGGATCTCCAAATTGGAGAATCCCTGACCAGCTGCCAAGGAACTCTACCCAAGTTCCCCCACAATCGTTTAAAACCCACTGATGTATGCTGTTACACGGTGGCATCTGCCAGTAGGGGCTGTTTGCTTGTTTTTGAGTTTGTATTGTATGCACTGTGAATTATCAGTTGTTAAGAGAGTCTAATAAGCCATTCATCGTGAGTGAGACAGCCTTACTTTGTCACCAGCAGTCACGGATAAAAGTGAAAACGTTTGGTTTCAACCTTTCCTTTCAGCACAAA
Source organism: Zootoca vivipara (assembly GCF_963506605.1). Classification (NCBI taxonomy): domain Eukaryota; kingdom Metazoa; phylum Chordata; class Lepidosauria; order Squamata; family Lacertidae; genus Zootoca; species Zootoca vivipara. The sequence continues at coordinate 89,718,835 of NC_083280.1, forward strand.
GGAAACAAAAAGTGCCTTAATTCTGTAGTGGAAGAATGAGACGTTAGATATTAGTACCGCTGTTTATTTCATTTCCGTAAAAAGGTAAAGGTAAAGGTACCCCTGACCATTAGGTCCAGTCGTGACCGACTCTGGGTTTGCGGTGCTCATCTCGCGTTATTGGCCGAGGGAGCCGGCATACAGCTTCTGGGTCATGTGGCCAGCATGACAAAGCTGCTTCTGGCGAACCAGAGCAGCGCACGGAAACGCCATTTACCTTCCCGCTGTAGCAGACCTATTTATCTACTTGCACTTTGACATGCTTTCTAACTGCTAGGTTGGCAGGAGCAGGGACCGAGCAATGGGAGCTCACCCCGTTGCGGGGATTCGAACCGCCGACCTTCTGATCAGCAAGCCCTAGGCTCTGTGGTTTAACCCACAGGGCCACCCACATCCCTTTATTTGATTTCCATAGCCACCATCAATAAACATTGCCTGGGCATAAGTGGTATCATGCTATATTCCATCCGTGCCTTAATTTTTCATTCTACCTAGATACATTGGGGCTTTTTTAGGACAACACATGTGCAATATCATGATATAACAAAATGCAACAAGCACTGACTTGTTTTTAGGAGGCAATTTAATTATTGTTTGATTTTATACCAATGTTATATATTTGATCTTGGCCGGCGAGGGGGGATACAAATAAAAGTTGATTATTATTATTATTATTATTATTATTATTATTATTATTAGATGCAGCAGCTGCCTGAATCATGCAACCATTGCAGGAAAAAATAAAATCCTCAACCCATCATTCATATATTATTATATTTATGAATTTCTCATCTTCCATATTTATTTTTGCATATAGAAAACTTAAAAATATGAAGCCAACCTGAACAGAACGTACAGCCACCAGACTTGCAAAAGCAAATGACTGACCAAAACACTGTGGAAAAAACACAGTGCTGAGCACTCAGGCCAGCTCCCGTCCGCTCAGCCAACAAGTATATTAAAATTGTCACCTCCACCATGCTTTCGGGAGCAGATGTCCTAAGCTGTGACAGTGCCACATTTAATCTTGAATCCGACTTACCCGAGTTGCCGAGTACTGTGCTCTGGCCACACAGAGCTTGTTATTATATTGCCTTTCTTCGCTAACAGTATTTCAGCAGAGGGGCAACAGAATGAATTTGCACTAAAGACTTCAATAAAATTGTGCAATCAATCTGCATTTGGGCGAATTTGTCAAAGTTTTGCATTTGGCAAATACCGGTTGGGTAATTGGCGCAGCACTGCGCTACTGACAAAAAGGCAAGGAAGATGAACAGCTCCTAAACGCCGTGTCTTTTCAAACCAATCTGATATTTAGTTCTTAGGCAGATTGCACCTTGTTTAGTGTACATTTGGAGAACCATCAGCCTGCGTTACAACCCCATGTGTTCTCTAACCCTGGCTTAATGTGGCAGTCAAAAATTGTGGACAAATGGGTGTTACAGCTGCAATTCTTTTCCCACTGGCTTGGGAGGAGGGAACCTGCTCAGTGGGACTTATTTCCAAGTAGACATGTAAAAGATTGCGATGGTTTTAATGGATAAAGCTTTACATGGCTTGGGATCTCAGTACCTGAAAGAGCACCTTTTCCCCATACAAGCTTACCTGGTCCTCGAGGTTAAGCCATCCCACTTCCGAGTGGGATGGTGCTGTGGTCAGATCACGTGGCCTCCACACACAGTGGGGGCTGGGGGAGCCCTGCCTCATGGCCCCCGGCCGGCCAATCCGGTTGGCCGGGGGCGTGGCTTACTCCTCTTAAACCGCAGCACGGCAAGGGGATCTCCCACCCTCTTTTCATGCGCTCCTCATATTGGCCTTGCTATGGACCTCGGTTGGTCACCGTTGAGGGGCCTGGTAGGAATTTTTCCACTTGGCAAATTGGCTCTGGCCATTGGGTCTTCGCCTACCTTGTAGCAATCGCCACAACTTTGTCAGGTTTGGCGGTTGTTGTTGTTTAGTTGTGTCCGACTCTTTGTGACCCCATGGACCAGAGCACGCCAGGCACTCCTGTCTTCCACTGCCTCCCGCAGTTTGGTCAAACTCATGTTGGTATCTTCGAGAACACTGTCTAACCATCTCATCCTCTGTTGTCCCCTTCTCCTTGTGCCCTTCATCTTTCCCAACATCAGGGTCTTTTCCAGGGAGTCTTCTCTTCTCATGAGGTGGCCAAAGTATTGGAGCCTCAGCTTCAGGATCTGTCCTTCCAGTGAGCACTCGGGGCTGATTTCCTTCAGAATGGATAGGTTTGATCTTCTTGCAGTCCATGGGACTCTCAAGAGTCTCCTCCAGCACCATAATTCAAAAGCATCAATTCTTTGGCAGTTAGGCATTGGTAAAACCTTGTTCAGGAGGCGGGAGGTGTGCCCCTCCATACTAAAGGGTATTATGTTAAAGGAATCCGAGGGGTGTGGTCTCTGTCCGAAGCCCAGACGGTGGGCTAGGGCCATGGCATGAAACCTACCGGCGACCCTGGGGGAGATCCTAGTTGATGTGCATCAGCAGGGCTCCCCCTGCTGGTGGTTAACCCTTGTGAGACTTCCTGCAGGCGGGCAGGAGTCAGATAAAGTCGGTTCAATTCCAATGCCTAAGCCAATACCGCTCACATTCTGTAACCAACGCCTTCCTCAAAGTTCTGCCTCCTGGCGGAAACAAGAAAGGGGGCTTTCTCGAAGAAGCCCCACTTGCAGAATTCCCTTGCCAGTGAAGGTCATCTGGCACAACCTCAATATCAGATGAAGACTTTTTAAAAAAGAGTTCTTAATATATTTTACAGTTAACATCTTCCCGCTGCATCAACTGATGGTTGAATATGTTTGTATTGTGGCTGCTACAGGTTTGAATGAGGATGGCTGTGCTTTTATGCTAGAAGAGGGGGTTTGCCGTTGGGTGTTTGATTAATTTATGTAGTTTGAAATTTTGTATTGTGATATTGTATGTTCTGTTTTTAACAGTAAGTTGCCTCTTGTGCTATTATTATTATTATTATTATTATTATTATTATTATTATTATTATTATTTCGATTCAATTTATATACCACCCTTTATCAGAATATCCCAGGATGGTGTACAACATTAAAAACACATTACAGATCATTGATAAAAACATAATAAAAAATATAATGACAGACAGCGTAATAGTAAAATAACCATCATAATAACACCCCACACTTTGACAGACCATAGATTATATAATAGCCATAGGCTGGGTAAAGAGAAATGTTTTTGCTTGGCGCCTAAAGACATGTAGTGCCAGGCGGGCCTCTCTGGGGAGAGCATTCCACAATCGGGGAGCCACCACAGAAAAGGCCCTACTCTTGTTGCCACCCTCCAAACCTCTCTGGGATGGAGGACGTAGAGATGGCCTTCAGGTGAAAAAGCGCAACGTCCGGGTCAGTTCATACGGGGAGAGGTATTGACATAAAATCAAATAGCAACAAGAAGTATAAACTGGGCATATGTGTGTACCGTAATTCTCCAAACTCCATTGGGCAGGCTGCATTTATTTCTATGCATCTCACTCTGCAAAAGTGAAAGGAGACTGTAATTAGCGGGGGGGGGGAACCACTAAAAAACCAATAAACCTTTCTCACTTTCTTTCCCGGGACTAATTTACTGTACAAAATGTATTTCATGGCAAGCAGATCAATCTGTATTGAGCCACTGTTAAAATACGAACCGAAAAAGGAACTAAAAGATAGAGGAAACGGAACGCAGTATTTTCAGCCCCTAGGATGGTTGTTTGTGGGGCGGACTGATCTCCTTCAGACCCAGTTTGCTTTTGAGTCCCCTAAGGATGAGGAAAACACAAATTCATTCCCGTGTCCCTTGGCGAGGATCAACATGCAAAATGACAATTGATGCCACCTAATTGTTTAAGTGTGTGTGTGTGTGTGTGTGTGTGTGTGTGTGTGTGAGAAAAATTAACCCAGCAGCCATTCCTAGCAAATCCATTAAGCGCATACATCAACTGGGCCTTTTTCTGGCTCTTTTTCAACACTTTGATGAAGTTTCCACCTTAAGGAGTAGGAGGAATGGGGGGAAAGCAAATTGCAGAGTGTAGACTGAAGCACTTGCAATCTTTGTGACAAATACTAATGTATAAATCAGCAGCCCAGTCTAGGCCTGGGCTGCTGATCATGTTCTTTGCTGAAATGTCACCTGTTCCTATCTAACGATTTGCATAATGCAAAGCTTCTCACTCGTAAAATACAGATTAAGAGGGGAAGCAAAGAGTCATTCTCGAACCACAGAGCCATTTCAAAAGTGGGGTGGGGGGACAGGCTTTGCTATTAACCCTGCTGCTCCCAAAGGTCTGTTCCCTGCTTGCATCCGCAGTAATAGCAAGGCACAGGAAAATAAAAGACCTGGTTATCTTTCTCTGCTGTTTTATTATTTGTTAAACACGGTTTGCTAACGTACGTACAATGGGGAAGCGCTGTAAATATTGAGAAAATGATCAGCAATCCTATGCATATGATAAAATGAATTCAACAAGTTTAACTGGACATTCAATTGTCAATTGGCAGATCAGGAGGGGGGGGTCATGTTTTGAAATGCTCCCCCAAATACCCCCCCCCCTCACATGTAACAAACTCGCTAGCACATCAGCAAGAGATCTACTATAAACCTCTTTGGTGGGATTAAGCATTCTTTTGTCTTGCATGTTTTACAGCCTTGGGGTGCTCTTGAACCTGTTGGTGGTGCACATAGGCATTTAAGTTATGGTGTTACCTAGATATTGCTAAAGAGGTTGGATGCTGCCCTCACCCTCTGCCGAGCCTTAGCAAGACTCCAGGGGCTGTGGGGAATTGAGACAGGGCAGCTTACCTTCCAAGTTCCGGACTGCAGAATCCGGGACCGGCAGCCGTGTGACACCGGACGTTGCGTCGACGTATCTTCCGGTGTCGCTTTGCCCTTCTATGGGCACAAAAAATGGCTGCCGCCGGCTTCAAAAGTAGCTTCTATGCACGACTGGAAGTGCGTCGACGCGACTTCCAGTGTCGGCGGCGGCCATTTTTGGTGCCCATAGATGGGCGGGGCAACACCGGAAGTTGCGCCGACGCACTTCCAGTCATGTGTAGAAACTACTTTTGAAGCCGACGGCGGCCATTTTTGTGCCCATAGAAGGGCAAATCAGAAGGGGGGGAAATGGCCACCGGCAGGAGAAAATAACAGAGAAAAATGGGAGACGAAGTGATATGGGGGACCACCGGGAAAAGGTAAGTAAAAACGTGGGTTTCCCGGGGAAAACGGGGTACTTGGCAGCTATGCAGGGAAGAGAGACTGTCGTAGCTTTAATAAAGATGGTTTATTTACCTATTTACACATTCATGGAGTCTAGATCTTACAACGTGGTCATATCAAGAGGGGCTTCTCTCCCACAGCAGTGCAGCCATGGAGTCCAAGGCATCTCTCCCAACTTGCCTTCAGCCAGCCTGCCCAAGATGGACCCCATTCTTTCTTCTCTCCCCTCTTTCAACCCAGCAGATCTTGCCACAAACTCCCTTTTCCTGTCACCTCACACTCAGTTACCCTGGCAACCTTCTGAACCCCCAGTCTCTGTCCACGCCTCAGGGCAAGGGGGGAGCACAGTTTGGCATAGGCCGCTTCAGGAATTCCTCGGCAGCTTGTAATTCTCCCTTCACACCCCAAGTAATCAAAATCCTAGCATTTATTAATTTCTAGGGTTAAGGGAGAGTCCCCCCCCCCAAAATCTATAACAATATGTTTTTCATGAATTTCACCCACTAAGAAGCATCCCCTTTGCTCTGAACCAGTTAATTCAGGCCACTGTAATCTCAAACCAGACTCTTATTAATATAATTAATTAAATTTCTATGCCACTTTTCATCAAAGGATCACAAGGTGGTTTACAAAATGAAAACACAGAAAGCATACCACAGTAACTAATGAAAACAATACCTCTACGTGGTTTAAAAGGCCAAAGGTTGTTTAATTAGCGAATGGTTCACTGCTCCCCTCAACTACAACACACAATTACACCCCCTCCGCATCTCCATTGTGCTCTTTAAAAAATTAATTTAACAACAGGAAGGATCCTGCCCATTCAGAGAGGAAGTGGAAGTGGGCAGGCTGTCATAATAATAATAATAATAATAATAATAATAATAATAATAATAATAATTTATACCCCACCCATCTGGCTGGGTTTCCCCATGATTTTACTATAGTAAAGCAGCTTGTGAACCTGGTCGGTGCAGAACATGGCAATTCCATGGCGCCCCCTCAATACTAGGAGCCTATTACACAAGGTTCTTCTAACAGGTTCCTTATTGTCTTATATGTTCTTGCAATGTATAAAGCCCTAAACAACTTGGACACTAATAAAGATGTACAAGAGTTCATCCTCCCTACCACCCTATTACTGTCTCCCAGATTATTATGCCAAGTGTTCCAAGAGTGAACAGACTAAGAGAGAAGCCTGTCTAATGGCTGTTTCACGAATTATGCAGAAGCAAATCCAGATTTACCTTCGTGTACACTCAGTAGGGGGCAGTCCCAATTTCCTGCAGCCTCACAAATCTTGGCTTTCTGATTAACGTACCTGTGTGTGATGGGAAAGCATAGCTGCCAAGTTTTCCCTTTTCTCGCGAGGAATTTCCCTTAAAAAAAGGGAGAACTTGGCAGCTATGTGGGAAAGTTTGCAAACATGGGAGTGTTGCAACCATGCTTTGTATTTAAATCTACACTCACCGAAAAACAGCAGGCGGGATTCATCTAAATGAGCCTTGTGCAAGAACTTCTGCTTGTGCAATGGGGTTCCCCTCTCCTCACCCCATGCCTCCCTGTGCCCCTTGAAACTGATTCTGTACACAGGGAGAGGAAAGATTGTTCCATCTGTATCATATGTGGTGGTCTTGTAGTAAGGTTAAGGCTTACTGGGAAATGATATGTAGTGAAATGAAAAGGATGTTTAAACGAAGGTTTGTAAAAAAACAAACCAGAAGCTTTTCTTTGGGGAATTATAAGGACAGAATGTCCTAAACTGTATAGAAACTAATTCATGTATGCTACTACAGTGGCAAGAATGTTACTTGCCCAAAAATGGAAAGAAGAAGAAGTCGGGAATATTGGCTTTGGAGTAAAATAAAAGTTAAGAGAATTAGGTTGTTAGAATGTTATTAAAATCAGGGTTTAGGAGTAAATTGGGTATAGTTTAGTAATAGATTGAGTTTAAGTAAGAAGGATTTATGTAGTGGTAAATGTTTAAGAATTCATGTTTAAGAAATAAGGTATGATGTTAGAATTAAGAGATTTTAAGATAGTCTTGATGATATATGAACACTGCATGATTTAGTTATAAAAAATGAACTCAAGGAGGGAGATGCGAGGAAGTCTGCAATGTTAAGAAATAAGATTTGATATTGGTTTCTCTCTCTCTTTTTTATATTTTTGATTCCTGTTTTTATTTTTGCATGTGGTTTAAAATGAATAAAAATTATTTGAAAAGAAGAAGAAGAAGGAGAAGTCCCAGCAAAGGAAGAATGGATACAAAAACTCATAGAATATGCAGAAATGGCGAAACTTACCGGAAGAATAAGAAATCAAGATACTGTAACAAACTTTTTACAAAATAATGGAAACAGTTTATTGAATATTTACAAACAAACTGTAAGCATTGGCAGGGTTATTGCAATAAGAGTATATATTTAAAGAAGATGAATAAATGAGCAAATTAAGTTAATTAGGATATGCAGAAGATATTAAAAATGAATAAGGAACCGCAGAAGGAGGGGGAAGGAAGTCATGTTTTGAAATGTCAAAATGATTGTAAAATCAGTGAATGTATAAACCTGAAAAGTATATATATTTTTTTAAAGAGAGATTGTTCCATCTGGCAAGGTAAAATATCTCTGCAAACAAAACATCTGTCATAGCACGACATTGAATTCCACCCATAGTGCCTAGTGGTCCCAGAACATAGTCTACAATTACAGGCAACTCCTGCATTTTGTTTGCTTGATTAAGAACATCAGATATACCTTTGTTTGCTTAATTAAGAACATCAGATATACCTGCTGGCCCATCTAGGCTAACACTCTGTTCTCACTGATGCCTGTGAGAAGCCTATACACAACAGCATTCTCTCCACCTCTGGTTGCCTGGAACTGGTTTTTAATATTCTGGTGGGAGCCACCCAGAGTGGCTGGGGAAACCCAGCCAGATGGGTGGGCTAATAATAATAATAATAATAATAATAATAATAATAATAATAATAATAATAAAGTTTGTTGTTGTTGTAAACTGCCCCTTTCTGAGCCTTTTCTAACTCAGCAATATCCTTTTTGAGGTGAGGCAAGCAGAACTGTACCCAGCATTCCAAGTGTGATCACACCACAGATTCTTGCAACTGCAGGGATGCCGAACCTTTTTGGATCCACGGACCAGATCTTTTCCAAGATTGGCTTCATGGGTCAAATTTGAGAAGTGGGTGTGGCCACCCATTTGTCAATCACCAGCCATCATTGATGCTTCAAAGCACCTCACAGGCAACAAGGCACTGCTGAAATGGAGGAGAAAGCCTTTGTTTTAGCATCATGGTCAAGTTGCTGACACATTGGTTTAGTGCGCCACTTCCCTGTGGGGAATCCCGCCCCCTGTTGGAGTGAGGTCAGCTGATGGACAGCTTGGTATGGTTTTGAAAAAAAATCGCCTCACGGGCCAAACTGAAACCCCCGGTGGGCCAATACTACATTCATGGTCATTCGCTGCCAGTTTAGACCCCATACGTATATATGTGAAATTTATAAAAAAAAAATGCCCCTGTGCATCACTTTGCACTAGGGATGGAGGTGAAATTCAATTCAGTTCGCATATTAAGGTGAGCTTAACTAATCAGCACTTTCTGAAACAATAGGCCGATGCGAACTAAAGCACAGCCATCCTTAAGGATTTGCAGGCCCCCCAATTTTTGCAGTGCAACTTCTTCAGCCAAGTTACAGGTAGGTAGCCGTGTTGGTCTGAGTCGAAGCAAAAATAAAAAAATTCATTCAGTAGCACCTTAAAGACCAACTAAGTTTTTATTTTGGTATGAGTTTTCGTGTGCATGCACACTCACACAGAGTATCTGAGGAAGTGTGCATACACACGAAAGCTCATACCAAAATAAAAACTTAGTTGGTCTTTAAGGTGCTACTGAAGGAATTTTTTTATTTTTTCTTCAGCCAAGTTATGGGTACCAACATACTTACACTGAGGCAAAGTGTGCATATCAATGCACATATTAGTGAAATTTCGTAGACCTGTGAGCCTGGGTATTGCAGTCTGGGCGGCAGGTGGCCATTGGAAATGGGAGCTGAGCTTGGCTCCCATTCCAAACAAACATGGCTGCCAAAAAAGCAAGCAAAGGTCCAGAGCAGAAGGCCATGAATGGCAGTAAACCCAGCCCAGCCCAGTGAGAGGCCATTCCGTCTCTGGCACCAGTGCTCAATATGTTTTACAGCGGCTGCCATGTCTGAAGAACAGTATCCTTTAGCTAGAAAAGACTGAGGAGAACGGAACTGCTTGTCCGATAGCATGTGATGGGAAATTGGGCGTGTGTGTGTGGAAATGAAGTCTCTTATCTTGGGGACAGTGAGGAAGAGGAGAGAACAATAGTCTCCCTTGGTTTGTGAGGGATGGAAGGGCAGGGGAAGGGAAGAAGTAATCTGCCGCCAGGGCTCTGGGAATTGTGGAAGACTTGGCACCGAGCCGGTTAATAGGCAGCTCTCGGCTGCCTCACTGAGAATGGCAGTGACACCTGACTGAGAACTTAGGGAAAGAGTTGGCGGCTTATTAAAGCAGCGGGACCTTGGCTGAACCCCATGACTACACGCTAGGATTGCTGTGTGCCCCACGATAACTCGCAGCTGCTGATAAAGTCCACTGGTAATGGCTTTTTGCTAATGAGAAAAGTGCTGCTGATTATGACAAATAGCCTCAGACCAACAGGCTAAGCTGCTACACAGGCTCCCAATTGTCAGTCTGGCTGATTTTTGCATTTCATTATTCCTTTCCTGATGTCTTGGCTCCTTCTATTCTCAACATACTCCTATAACCGTGTGTCACAATTTTAATAACACTTCTTTATCTCAATTTCCCCCTCTCTCTCCATGGAAGCTAGAAAAGAAATGGATATTGAAGGAACAATGTTTAACCTTGCTTGTATGCCACAGCAAAAGGGAGCCCTTCAGCCATTGTTTAAGAATTTCAAAGGCATAAACAACCACGCAGAGCCCACGCTGGCTCCAGAGGCTCTTTTTCGCTCCCTGTTTTTTTTATAATTCCAAACACTGAAACATCTTTCTAAGGGCCTGGCATGCTGCATTCCCATCTCCTCAGTACAAGAGAGGTGCTTGACCTAAAGAAGTGTTAGTGCAGCGCAGGGGCAGGCAGAGTTTGACCCTCCAGGTGTCTTTGCCTACAGCTTCCATCACTTCCAGCCAGGAGGGCCAAAACTTCCCCTATCTCTGGTGTAGTGTAAGACACAAAGTGGAGAGTCCCCAATTCAAATTTTGCTTCATCCACAGACTCACCAAGTCGCCTTTGGGGGGCGAATTTTCTGCAATCTGCATATACTGCATATACTTTTTTAATTTAAAAAATCAGAAATTTTGACAAACTAACTTCAGCTTTAATACCTATTTCCCTTGACGGTTTGACTTCCCACCCTCACCTACGTGATGTTTATGTTCCCATCCTTTTTTCCCTTATATCTCATACTTCTTTTCTCTATTAAAATGGCAGTCGTTTCCCTTTCACTGCTTAAATTTTGAATCCTGCTCGTGACATAATTTGGCTATAATGCTTCCTCAAATAGTCAAAAAGGGGTCTCCATGCTTCAACAAAAAGTTCATCATTTTGATCTCTTACACTTGATGTCCATTTTGCCATTTCCGCAAGGCCAATTGGTTTTAAGATCCATTCTTCCTTGGTTGGAACTTCTCCTGACTTCCTTTTCTGCGCATATAGAATTCTGGCTGCTGTTGCTGCTGTTGCGCCATTCTCTATTATCCCTAAAAAGGAAGAGGAAAGAGGAAACCAATTCCATTCTGAAACCTGGCTGCCTTTCATAAAACAAGTTCAGACTTGGCCTCATCAACGTGAATGTCTTTTTGTGTGCTTAGTTGATTAAAGATTACTTACCTGTTCTTCTGAGATACGCGGTTGTTCCTATTGCTGTAACAAAGAAGTCATGTTGTATTAATTCAGTAATACCAACACCGTTGTTTCTTGATTGTAGGATTCTTAAGCCATCGTGTAAGTTGTGGGTTCATTTTGTTGTGTCAATCCAGCACCATGCCTTTACACTGCTTTATTTACATCAGGAGTGGGCAACATGTGACCCTGGGCCCAATTGCAACCCGCCCCAATGCACTCAGTCTGGGCCTCTGGAAGGAGCAACTTGTTCCCCCCACCCCTGGCAGCTCACTACGCAAGAAGGACAGGGGGTGGGCGGACGATGGGGAACGGGGGCTGCCAAAAAGAAAGAGGCAAAAGACGGTGCCTTCACCCATGCGTCGCCTTTGGAATGCCAATGCAGCCTCTGACAAATTCTCCAAAGGGGGGGAAAGTTCCCTACCAATTTAGATCCTTTGTAATTTGAAACTGGCTAGAGGGTGGGGTTACAGACAAGAGGATTCCCTTATATTAAAATTAGACCCTAAAAGATCAGATATTCTGTTACACATTAACTAAGATAACAAAACTGAAAACTATTATTGACACCCTTCTGCAGGAGGCAGATCGGCAAATGAATATAAAATGCAGTAGGCCATTTAAAATGCAGTAGGGGGAAGGGGCCATCAGCAATGCACATAGCTGCCAAGTTTTCCCTTTTCTCGCGAGGAAGCCTATTCAGCATAAGGGAAAATCCCTTTAAAAAAGGGATAACTTGGCAGCTATGGCAATGCAGGGAGGCAGGAGTAGCTGGTATCCTGGGCACAGGAATGAAATGTTAGGAGCTACACAAGAATGTTCCTGTTTTAATCTGTGAAATGCTGGAGGACCCCCCCCCCCAACCCCACACCTTATTTCTTAAAAATGGACTGGGTAGCAGTTGTGTGTTATATATACAGTAGTACCTTGGTTTGCAACTGTTTTGGATTACAACCACATCAAACCCAGAAGTTCATGCCCCCCCTTTTTTGGATTACAACCCCTTTTTTTTATTACAACCCATTTTGGGGGGGAGGCCCCATTGGTGAAAGCGCGCCTTGGGTTACAACCTGTTTTGGTTTACAACCGGACCTCCGAAACGGATTAGGGTTGTAAACCAAGGTATCACTGTGTGTGTGTTTGTTTGTGTGTGTGTGTGTGTTCGTGTGTGTGTGTGTGTGTGTGATGGGTTGATGCCTGCTGGACTGAGTTAAACAAGTTTTTAAAGTCTTTTACAATTTGAGCTTTACCACCTGCTTTTCCCTCTCATGGTGTTAACCAAAAGCAATTACTGTAATCAGTGCTTTTTTTTCTGGGGGGATGCAGGGGTACACATACCCCTAAACATTTTGTGATTATAACAGGAGAAGAGAATCAACTAAAAATTTTTTTAAAAAATTAGTTTCTTCTCTAGCTCGGTGAATCATCAGTTCTGTTGCTACCCCCGATGGCAGCCTCATTTCCTGTCACGGTGTTTCCTGAATCTCAGACAGAAGTGAGTGTTTAATGTGTGAAGCAGGAGTTGGAATGTAGCATGGTGATTGATCAGTTTTGTTGTTACCACTTCCGTTGACGGTTTCATTTCATTTCCCGGTGATTTTTTTGAGTCAAAATGAGAGTACCCCTAAACATATTTTTTAGGAAAAAAGCACTGATCGTAATCAAATTAAACACTTTTCTCTTCTGACCACATCTACATTTGGTGTGTGTGTAATATAGGAATACTTTTAAGAAGGTACATACAGTATGCATCAGAATTAATTCACTCCTGCATCTTTGTGCAAACACAAAATCAATGCACAGCCTCCAATCATGGTTTCCCCATAAAAAACCACAACATCCAAATATGATATGTGATGACATAAATCATTTTGTTCTGTAGTCTAATGAGAATCATCCAGGAAAGCAAAGTAGTCAATATAGTAAGACAGTCCTTGGGATAAAACGGAGTTCCTCAGGATTTCAGTATACCTTATTTTTCGATGTTTACCCTCCGCCCCCCACAACTTCCTGCTGTGTGCAGGATCGCTTATTTGCACATCACTGATACTGTTAAATAAAGGTAAAGGGACCCCTGACTGTTAGGTCCAGTCGCGGACGACTCTGGGGTTGCGGCGCTCATCTCGCGGTACCTATATATCTACTTGCACTTTGACGTGCTTCTGAACTGCTAGGTTGGCAGGAGCTGGGACCGAGCAACGGGAGCTCACCCTGTCATGGGGATTTGAACCACCAGCCTTCTGATCAGCAAGCCCTAGGATCTGTGGTTTAGACCACAGCGCTACCCGCGTCCCGATACTGTTAAATACCCCCCCCCCAATTCTCTCAGGGGTTATCAGTACCTGGTGTTGCATGGGTGGGGGGAGGGAAACGGTTGGGGTACATTCAACTACCTAATGGCATCTGTGTCACCCAGGAGATCACAGCCGCAGAGATAAGAAAAGAAGAGTCATTCCTTTGTCTGTAGACATAGCTTCCTGATTCACATGAAGAAACCACTTTCAACAGAGCCCAGCGACAGGAGCGCCTAGCTGTATTGAGGTAGCACCAGTTGTTGAAAATCAGGTCCTCCTCACAGAGGGCACGTGTTGCGGCGAGATCATCAGGACTGACCTCAGTTGTGGGTGGGAGTGATTGGATAGCCACAACAACCCAGTTGGTGGTCCCTCGGTTGCTGGGCAGATCAGGCCAATGGGATTTTTTGTGTATTAACCGAGGGACCTTTATATATACCGCTGCACGTTGCATAAAGCTTCCTCTTTTCACTTCATGCGCCGGATCAATATATATTTAGGGTTCATTATGACCTTGCTATGCCATTGTGTGTTGTCTGCTTCTGGGACAGGGGCCCAGTAGGAATTTTCCCATTTGGCTGATTGGCTGGTGCCACTTGGGTTTTGCCTGCCGCGTAGCAAATCGTCATACCTTTGTAAGGTTTGGCGGTTGGGCATTGGCTCAATGGTGGTCTGAAGGGGAGGTTGGAGAACCTGGTCCCTCCAATGCACAACAGGTATTCCGTTAAAGGAATCCAGGGACTCGCCATGCTTTTGTCAACCCCTTTCAGTGGGTAGGGCCATGCAAGAGTCCCTGGGAGCATTTTGGGGTGAGCTTGAGTCACGTGACCATACCAATGCTCCCCCACGGTGTTTACCTGTACTGATGATATGGTGGGGCCCAGTCGTCAGTGCTGCCCTGCTGAGGTCAGGTGCAGCTAGTCGGGAACCAATGCCTAAACAAACCACTCACTACTTACCTTCCAAGTCCCAGATTGCAGAATCCGGGACCGGCAGCCGTGTGACACCGGAAGTTGCGTCGACGTAACTTCCGGTGTCGCTTTGCCCTTCTATGGGCACAAAAAATGGCCGTCGCCAGCTTCAAAAGTAGCTTCTACGCATGACCGGAAGTGCGTTGACGCAACTTCCGGTGTCGCCCCACCCATCTATGGGCACCAAAATGTCCGCCGCCGACACCGGAAGTCGCATTTACGCACTTCCGGTCATGCGTAGATGTGACTTTTGAAGCCGCCGGCGGCGGCCATTTTGTGCCCATAGAAGGGCAAATCAGAAAGAAAAAAATGGCCACCGGCAGAAGAAAATAACAGAGAAAAACGGGAGACAAAGTGATACGGGGGGACCACCGGGAAAAGGTAAGTAAAAACGGGGGTTTCCCGGGGAAAACGGGAGACTTGGCAGCTATGACTCACTATCTGTAATCAATAAAGTTGTGGCCAAAATTACGCCAATAACCTAAAACTAAATTCCCTGGAATTGTGTCTTTATTATTGGGAAGCTCCTGGGGATCTTAACATGCAATTTTGCGCCTCTAACAATTTTGCACCTGGGGCAACAGTCCCTATGACCCCCATGCGATGCCACTGCCCATGAGCAATGCTACAGCGTTTAGTTTCCTCTGGATCACAGTTTACAGAACGTCTGTTTTTATCCTTGTTTTGCAAACACACAGCAGAGCATATGTGTGGTGCAGGGTCCTTGCTCAAAGGCATCTTCCCAGCTGTTCCCCGCTCCTCTCTAGATCCATAACCCCCTCCCCCAGTCTCTGAAGTATGTTGAACTGGTGGGGGTCCACTCTGTCCTGGCTGCTGCTGCTTGCTTGCTTGCTAGGTTAAGATTACTTATATGCCACTTTTCCACCAGCAGCTATGTCCAAAGTGGCTTACAACAAACATTCAAAACATCACAATACAAATATATGAAATAGAGAGCATGTCAATGAATTAAAAAATGGCAAAATAAACAATTTAACAAACATAGAATATATCCAATACTACTAAAACAAAAAAGAAACAATATAGGTTTAAGTATATAAATACAAATCAGAACAAGAGCTAATTGACAATTAAGTTTCTGGTACTGGTCTTCCTACACTCCCAGAAGCCTGGCTTAAATACAGTTTTGAAGGGAGGAGTTCTCTTACCGGGCTAAATAGCATACAGCTATCTCCCCTATCCTTACTCTAGAGGAGGCTGGCAGCAGCAAAAGGCAAATGATGGAGAGGTAAAAGGTAAAGGTAAAGGACCCCTGGATTGTTAAGTCCAGTCAAAGGCAATGGGGTTGCGGCACTCATCTTGCTTTCAGGCCAAAGGAGTTGGCGTTTGTCCACAGACAGCTTTCTGGGTCATGTGGCCAGCATGACTAAACCGCTTCTGGCGCAACGGAACACCGTGACGGAAACCAGAGCGCACAGAACCCCCGCCTATCTTCCTGCCGCAGCGGTACCTATTTATCTACTCGCACTAGCGTGCTTTCAAACCGCTAGGTTGGCAGGAGCTGGGACAGAGCAATGGGAGCTCACCCCATCGCAGGGATTTGAACCGCCGACCTTCCAATCGGCAAGCCCAAGAAGCTCAGTGGTTTAGACCACAGCGCCAGAGAACATAATGATGGTCAGCCTCTTCCCCAGCCTCCTGGAAGTGCACTTCAAACTGCACTTCAAAATACCTAAGCAACCTGCTTAGATACAGTTCAGAGGGGAAGGATCATCTCACCAGGAAAGATGACGTACAACAGGCTTGGTACCCAAGTAGTGGGTGGTTGTTTGCTCAGGCTGTGGTGTGCTTCCTTGTTCTCCTTGTGGACAGCTCCTCCCTCTTTGCTTTCGGTAGTGACTAGTCCAGTAGTCGGGGTTTCTGGGAGTTGTGACCCAGAGGCAGAGTCCAAGGAAACTGCATGCTTGACCCCCAGTAGTGGGCATGTGGGCTTTGCTGCTCTTGTGACACATGAATAAACAAGGGACACAGCTGGTTTTTGCAGGTGTTGTAGATGTTAAACCAAACGGGAGATAAAATACTAAATGCCTCGTGACTTAACTGTATTTGTATTCATTATAAATTGCATTTTATTTTAGTACAATAAAAATAGTGTCAGAAATAATAATTAAAAAACCCAATATGAACATTTAACATGATGGGTGTTTTGTCTCCCATATTCAGACACAAATCTGTGCTGTGGACCACCTGAATGGACCCGTTTGAGAACCCCTGATTTCTACTCTTATTATTATCATTATCTTATTTCCTACCTCTTTCTTCAAGGGGCTCAAAGTGGCATGTAGGGATGGAGGAGAAATTTGCTTCAGTACAGACTTAAATATGACGTCCACAAAATTTTCACTTTCTGAAACAAAGTGTGAACCAAAACACACAGTGGTCCTTCGGAATTCACACTTATGTGAATTTTGCAACGCTGTTCTCCTACCAAACAGTGTCTACAAAAATGTATATATTTGGGGAAAGTGTGCATAAAAATGAAGATATCCATGAAAATAACAGACAAAAATGCATTACTTTGGGGGAATTGCTTGCAGAAATGTGTACATTAGTGAAAACTGCATACAAGACTGTGCCTCATAGGAGAAATTTGCACTAAAATGCTGATGCATTTTTATGAGGATTTTTTAAAAAACTAATCACAGCGGGTAGTGCTGTGGGTTAAACCACTGAGCCTAGGGCTTGCCAATCAGAAGGTTGGTGGTTCTAATCCCTGCGACGGGGTGAGCTCCCGTTGCTCGGTCCCAGCTCCTGCCAACCTAGCAGTTCGAAAGCACCTCAAAGTTCAAGTAGATAAATAGGTACCGCTACAGTGGGAAGGTAAACGGCGTTTCCGTGTGCTGCTCTGGTTCGCCAGAAATGGCTTTGTCATGCTGGCCACATGACCTGGAACCTGTACGCCGGCTCCCTCGGCCAATAACGTGAGATGAGTGCCGCAACCCCAGAGTCAGTCACGACTGGACCTAAAGACTGGACCTTTACCTATTTAATCACAGATTGCCACAAAATGCCAACAACTGAATTTAAGACTGGAGAAATGAGAAGCTGAGAGAACTGAACTTGACAGATCCTTGCAGCATGCATAATTTTCCCTCTCCCCATTTTATTGTCAGAACAACGCTGAGAGACATTGTCTGGCCCACAGTGAGCAGTGCGGCCGAGTGGGGAATGAGATTGTTGTCTCCTTGGTCCAGCATTCGAACCACTATAAGAAAGTGGAGTATTTATTCCCCCAGTTGTGAAAATGACCTTTTTCATGCTGGGTGCCAATGAAATGACCAAATTAGGAAAGCCATGACAGTAACTAGAAACAGTAGCTCACAGTGATTAAAACCACACCTCTTCGTCCAAGCTTTTTGCTGACTGTTAATGCCAGTTCCTGGAATCTCTGGGGACTGTAATTCTAAGTGACTCATACGGTTTTCTTTATTGGTTTTATCGTGCTAAAAACCCACCTTTTCATCTTGCAATTAAAATAACTGAATTGAAAAGTGTTTGAAGTAACATGGACTACACGCTTTAATTCAAAACAACAGCTTGATGCAACCATTGCATACGTTTAAACAAAGGCATCCTGAGAGAGATGCTTTATTTTCTAAAGCTTTATTTCCAAAACAAACAGCAAAGGGCTATCTCCTTCAGTTTAGCAATACAGTTGTGAGTTAATCTTTTATGGTTAAAAAAAATCCATCTGGAACAAAGACTGGTATATGGTTGTTTTAAGAATATTATTATTTTATTTTGAGAATATCATCATTTATTATCTAAATTTATATGGCTGCCTCCACCAATAAAAAAATTCTAAGTGGCATATAAAACAAATATAGTTCTGAGGGCACCTTTTTAAAATACATATTTACATATTTAGCTCCACTGGCTAGTTATGGTATTATTTAAAGGGGTCACAGGAGAGGGCAGTACTTATTAAAACAGAGAAAGAAAAAGGTAAACTCATAATAGGATTTTTCATGTGGAACGAAAATCTTATCTAATATGTCTGAAAATGTAATCCATTACTACTAATTGCCACGCCGGCTTTGAAAAACAGAATCACACTTCCTCCAGGGCTAGACAGGGGCCAAATTTCTCTCTTTCTCCTGTCTTCATTGTTCTTTCCCTCTCTCCCAGGCTCTTCCCACCTTTTTTCTCTCCCAAGAAAAATGCAGGCCTCCGGACATTAGCGGAAAAGGGCCCAGGGTCTCCCTATCGGGCTGAAGCAGAAGCTAAACAATATTAGCCAATCATTTTTGATAGATGAAGCATGGAAATTAGTTCCAGAGTTTAACTGATAACTGAAACCACAGAGTTACATTCCATTATGGCAGCCTTAATTGATGAGCTCATTAAGCCCATTATTAGAGAAATTGATTTCAAATAGGCACTTAAAACTGGCTGGCAAAAGGGAAAAAAAGGTGAAGAGATACCACACAATGTGAAGAAAGTAACTAAAATACATAATGAAGCAAGTAATTTTATAGGTTTTTTTTAATGAAAGCCTCAAGAGCATATTAGTTGCTGTGTGGATTTTAAACACTCATTTTATGTACTAATAAAGCTTTTTGTAGATTGTGTCCATTAGGGGAGTTCTGAATGCCTCCAATCTTTAATGCAGCACTGCTACTAATTAATTAATTAACCCCCAGCTGAAGCAATCAATTAGTCATGCAGGATTCGCACTGTAAAGCTACTCTAGGTATTGTCTGGCAGGGGCGAGAAATGGTAGAAATGTAGTCTCCTCCGCCTTGAGTTTGATTATTTTTCTTCCTCTGGTTCGTCAAGTTAATGGAAACAAATCGGATCAAAGTCTTCAAGAGCTTATGAGTTGTCTTCCATACCGCTAGGCCAAATTGTGATGGAGTCCAAGAGGAAAGCCTTTCTCATTCATAGTTAGCCGCGTTTCGTGTGTGTATACCAAGTACTGTACGAGTCTTCATTACACCGTCGATCCTCAAAATAACACTACAGGTGAGAAACCACAGCGTGACCTATTGAACCCACTAAACCGCATCAGCAAGGGAGACGTCTGCCAAACCCGTAATTTTAGCCTGTGTGCTGTAATGAGAGGTAACATTTGCACTGTATTAGAGGGCAAGAGCCTGAAGTTGGGGGGAAATCCACATTGAATTTGGAGCAGTTGAAAAAGAAGAAGTTAAACACTAAACCAGGAAGGATTTGATGAAGAGGGACTAAAGGTAAAGGTAAAGGGACCCTGACCACTAGGTCCAGCCGTGACCGACTCTGGGGTTGCACGCTCATCTCGCATTATTGGCCGAGGGAGCCGGCGTATAGCTTCCAGGTCATGTGGCCAGCATGACAAAGCCGCTTCTCGCAAACCAGAGCAGCACATGGAAACGCCGTTTACCTTCCCGCTGTAGCGGTTCCTATTTATCTACTTGCATTTTGATGTGCTTTCGAACTGCTAGGTTGGCAGGAGCTGGGACCAAGCAACGGGAGCTCACCCCGTCACAGGGATTCGAACCGCCGATCTTCTGATCAGCAAGCCCTAGGCTCAGTGGTTTAACCCACAGCGCCACCTGGGTCCCCTAAGAGGGACTAAGCGTACACAAATCACACCATTGGTCCAGTCTTCATCTTCTTTAGCTTCATCTCCTCCGCCCAAGAACAAATTTTATTTAAACAGCTTACATATTCAGCGCTGAGATTTACGGGATTCAACTTGGTAATGTCCTGCATCACATCCTATTATTTCAAGACGCCGGATCTAAGATTCCATCCTCTTTCCTCCACGGCCTCTCTAGAAGATAATGGCACACATAAATGTCCAAGAATACACACACACACACACACACACACACACACACACACACACCAACCATCTTCACTTTGCATAGAGAAAGAATCACATTTGCACCCCCTCCCTCTGAAATGCCATCGCCAATAAACCCAGTGAGTCGAAAGTCTCTTGCTCCATGTGCGCCATCGCCAGAAGCCTCTGTGGCTCCCTGCCAACGCTCCCTGCCTTAGCATGCAACTGCAGTGTGCACTGAGGGCTGTGCATTCACCAAGAATCTGCTTAAAGACATCAGAGGTGGTGGGAAGTCTTGTAGGGCGAGGTGAAATGCAGAACATTCAAAGCCGCTGATTTCAGTGCACAGAAATGGCCCCCGAACGCCTCCCAATGATTAGCTCTGTTCATTTTAGCTTCTGTGAACTTGGCTTCCGCCTGAAAGAACCCAGTCGGCACCCGTAGCACTTCAGCGAGACACTTCAAGGCAAGCGGGTGCTGATTACAGTCAATATTTTAATTCCAGCAACGATGCCCAGGCAGTAGCACTAAACAGTGAAGCTGTTGATGTTTCATTTAAACCAGTGCCATTCTTCAGCATCCTCTTCCCCAAATGCAGAATATTTTCCCTTCACAGTTCATGGAGTTCAGAGGGTTTAATGAGCACTGACCTGTCTTATTTTGACTCCAAAACGCCGGACAATTCTAAAATGTCCTGGTATATTTCAGATTAAGTAACTGTTGTCGTTTTCTGCTTTCATTGTTTTAATAGTCAATTCAATTTAAAATGGCCCATTGAAACCACTCATTTGTACAATATCATCCCATAACCACTTTTTATTATTTAGCAGTTCTGAAAACACCTACCAAACTATTGCCATTTAAAACCTACTTAAAAGCCAATTTAGGCAACATTTGTGCTTCTGTAAATAAGGCTTGCTGTTGTGCTAAATACGGAATTGCACCAATTCTTCTGTTCTGAAGGATAATTCTCAGTTGTAAATTGTACTCTCTGAAGGAATTGCATGTTTTTTTAATCACAGCATTCACAAGCATAAATCAGATGCAAAACTCTTTTCAAATGTTTTTCCTGTTATTCAAAAAATGCAGCGCGGAGAAAAATCACCGAAATGAAATGTACAGATTTTCACTTAAGTCTAACCTGTTATTTAATGGACTAACTTACACAATAGAAGCAATTTTGCAGGGCTCTCTATAAAGAAGTGTGCCTCAAAGTTTTACCTAACAGCATGGTTTTTGAAACGTGCTTGTGTGTCAAAGGACTGTTATACATTATGCATTCTTCCTTTTATGTGACTCTCTAATGAAAGGGGGTATTTGCACCCAGTGTCTCTGTTTAGGGTGTAATCATCCTCAAATCCACTTTGTCAGCTTCAATTTAAATTTGACAAATGTATAATCAACGGATGTCTTTACGTTATTATTTACTGTTACTAGCCAGCATACGTCTTCGTCGGATGCCTGTTTGATCTCATTATGACGGTTGCCCAAAGGCTTCCATACGTGCCTTATTGTTTACACTCACTTATATCTCTGCCCTGTGAAGAAAATACTCAGTGCACACTTTGAAGGTTAAAGGGCTCTGAAGGAGCCTGATATGTTCATATATACATCATAGTGCTATGCTGACTGATCACAAATATTGTACTTTCAGGGGATCCGAGTTCCCTCATTCGCCGCCTGTTTGTTTCCCAATCAGCTGCTGCTTTCGGTTATCTTGTCATCGCCCCCCCCCAGCCCCAGCCCGCTTAAGTTAGCATTTTATTTCTGGGAGCAATGACATTATTACATAGCTAATCAAATTTTGCTGCATCAGGGGTGAGGAAGCATCAGACCAGATATGGCCTCATCTGGTCCACGGTCTCCCCCTCCGTGCTACAATTAGACTTGGGGAAAATTCCTATTGGCTGTGGCGGGAGGATTTTCTAAGCCTAATTGCTACATTGGGGCGTGTTTTCAGGGGAATCGCAGCTGGGGATCCATTCAAATAGCCATAAAAAAACCCCATAGAAATAGGAAATGGACCCAGTGAACCCGGCAGAGCTCTGAACAAAGCTTCTAATAAGGGATATGGCTCACCATCAAACACAGTGCCATAGGAAGTGAATGTGTGAGGCTGTGTACATAAAGGTAAGGGTCGACTCTGGGGTTGCGACGCTCATCTCACTCTATAGGCCGAGGGAGCCGGCGTTGGTCCTCAGACAGCTTCCAGGTCATGTGGCCAGCATGACTAAGCCGCTTCTGGCGAACCAGAGCAGCGCACGGAAACGCCGTTTACCTTCCTGCCGGAGCATGCTTTCGAACTGCTAGGTGCGCAGGAGCTGGGACCGAACAACGGGAGCTCACCCCATCGCGGGGATTCGAACCGCCGACCTTCTGATCGGAAAGCCCTAGGCTCTGTGGTTGAGACCACAGTGCCCCCCATGTACTATAGTGTTAAAGCACATTCAAAGCACATTCTGTCCCACAAAGAATTCTGGGCACTGTAGTTTCTTAAGGGTTACTGTGAATCGCAGCTCTGTGAGGGGAAAACTTCAGCGCCCAGAATTCGTTGAGGGAAAGGATACATATACATACCCTCCAACATTTCTCCAATGAAAACAGGGATGCCCGATTATTATTATTATTAATTGCTGTGTTATTAATTGCTGTAGTCTACCTCCCTAAGTAGGGACCCAGGTGGCGCTGTGGTTAAACCACTGAGCTTAGGGCTTGCTGATCAGAAGGTTGGCGGTTTGTTTTTGTTTTTTAATATAATTTTTATTGAATTTTCAGCTTATACATTTTCCAAATCATCACATCGTGCAATATCCTAAATACGATACAAAAAAGGCACAACCACATAAAAGAAAAAAGGAAGAGAAAAAAGAAAAAATGGAAAAATACTAAAAAGAAAAACACAGTAAAAAAGGAAAAAAACATACAAGATTCTTTGTTTACATCTAATATTGCTTAACATGTCTGTGACCTCCCCGTTCCTCCCTTACCGAGTTCATTTTAAACCCAACTTTAGCAGTTTCCTTGCTTTCAAATTAATCTTATATCAATAATCTAATTCATCATATAATCATTTATATTCCCATTCTTACAATATTCCCTCAATAATACTTAATCAAATATCTAAACTAAACCCCTTAGCCTATACTTTCCCCTAAAAAATATTCCCCATTGATTACTTTCAAAGGAAAAAAAGAAAAACACACAAAATTTCTCAGTTACTTTCTCTGTCTCCCCCTTCTTCCCCTAATAGGCAATTCCCTGTAAACCTCGACCAGTTCCTTGCAACAATCCAGTTTCCAACCCTTTAATCCGTCCCATATTAAAAATTCATTATTTTTTCACCCCACTCCATCTCTTACCCACACCATGCCCCCTCCCTCTCTCCACTCCTCTTTGTGTTGATCCAATCTCTTTCTCCAGCTCTCTTTCCTCCCTATCACCTCTTTACCCCCCCAAAGCCACCACTCGATCAGATTTACAAACTTTCTCTGGTTATCCAAGCCCAGATTCTGGGCTCCCTCTCTCACTGAGAGTCCAGCATTCTGGGTCTCTTGGGCTAATGCCGTCTGAGTAGAGTCCATGTCCTTTGCAGCCTCTCTCACAGGTTGCTCGGGTTCCTCTGTTTTCGGCTCTTCTTTGTTTTCTTCCTGTAAGTCTAACATATCCTTTAAGGGAAACAGTTGTATCTCCTCTTTAAGATTTTGTATCTGTTTCGTGTATTCATACACATCCTCTCTTAGTTCGTATACAAGTTGTAACAAAAGTTTCATTTTGTCCTTGTCCAGCTGGAGACTCATTGTTTTGTCTATTCGATTCTATTGTGTTCTCATATTACAATGGCGGGTGCATGTTATTTTCCCAAAGATGGTGCACAGTTACTTCCCAGATTTACTTTAGTCCCTTTATCCAATTCTTTTCAACAACGCAATTTCACAGTCCTCTGTTTAAATTCATTTACTTCGCAAAATCTTGTTAAATCCGTACCCGACTTATTAAACCAAGAGTTCCTTTTTAATACAAAGTTCCTTACCAGTGAAATCACAATGGCGACTGGTCTTTGTTCCCAGGGTCTCGCCCTCGGTTTAGAAGGGCTTGTTCCAGAACTTCATAAAAGTTATGCAGAGATCCAAAATAGAGATTTCCTCTCCCTCCCTTGGCTCTGCTCCACCGGGAGGGGGTCCAACTTAAATTTTTTAGCGGTTTTTCCAGTCCGTTCCAGCGTTGCGGCTGCAGGTCTGGTGGCTGCTCTCTTATCTCAATAAGGGGGGAGAACGACCTCCGTTTCCTTTTTAAATTCCCTTCCCCGGACCAAATCTTCTCTAATTTTTTTTCCAAAGAAATTTTATTTACAAGTCCAATCTTTAATCAAAACGGGGGCATCTGGCGCTCAAAGTGGCTTCGGCACGGAGCTTCGCGTTCCAGAGGTAGCAGACTTCCCAAGGCACCATCCCGCTCAACCGGCTCTCGGCGCACCTCAAGAGGCGCGATCCGGGCGGCGAAACGGGACTTACGGGGCTCAGCTGGGTCCCACGCACCCGGAAAGCTCAATCCGGGGGTTCTCCGGGGGGTCGCGGTGCCCGCGCGACCTCCCCCCTCCTCTGGGTCGCTGGGGACTTTCGGAGATCGAAAATCCCCCGCCGATGCCAATGGCTGCCAGACCGGAAGGTTGGCGGTTTGAATCCCTGTGACGGGGTGAGCTCCCGTTGCTTGGTCCCAGCTTCTGCCAACCTAGCAGTTCGAAAGCACGTCAAAATGCAAGTAGATAAATAGGAACCGCTACAGCGGGAAGGTAAACAGCGTTTCCATGTGCTGCTCTGGTTTGTCAGAAGCGGCTTTGTCATGCTGGCCACATGACCTGGAAGCTATACGCCGGCTCCCTCGGCCAATAATGCGAGATGAGCGCGCAACCCCAGAGTCGGTCACGACTGGACCTAATGGTCAGGGGTCCCTTTACCTTTTTACCTCCCTAAGTAGTAACACTCCTTTTAATCAGTTTTCTTTTAAACAATTGTTAAAACCTATATTTATTGCCTATTTTTAGATTATTACTGTTTTTCTGGTCAATAACCGTAATCAATCAATTTATTATTATTATTATTATTATTATTATTATTATTATTATTATACCCCACCCACCTGACTGGGTTGCCCTAGTCAGGTGGGTGGGGCTTCCAACACAAATAAAAACGTAATAAAACATTAATCATATAAAAAGTTCCTATACAGGCCATTCCGGGTTCAAATGAGAAATTGGAATGGCTTCTATAAATCTGGGACTGTCCCTGGAAAATAGGGACACTTGGAAAATGTCCTTTGAATGTGCTTTAAAGCTGTAGGGTATACAGAGTCTGAGAGTAGTATAGTAAGTTGGGCTGAGTTCATAAACCATAAAAGATTTTTCTCACAGGCTTCAGTCTTTCCCGACCCCTCCAAAACAACAACACACTTTTGACTAGGTGATGTGTCACACCACACACCAGCAGTGTTGCTAGATCCTTAAAAAAAATTCTGGTAACATCCCATGGCACACATTTGTATATGTTAATTTATATGTCACCCTGCAAGCAAAATAATTTATTTTAATGGGTTTTAAAAAGGAAGGTAGGAGCAGGGCTTGGGTCCACTGGCTTAACAGTGTCCCTGCTGCTCACATACTACGAACATAATAGTACAGTGGTACCTCGGGTTACAGAGGCTTCAGGTTACAGACTCCCCTAACCCATAAATAGTACCTCAGGTTACAGGGCCGGCCCTACGGCCAGGCTGGGTGGTGCAGGGCGCCATGGTGCCGGCCCGCCAGGGGGGGCGCTGTGCAGTTGCTCCCACCCACCCGCCGCCCGCTCCGTCGCGCAGCTGTGCCCGCCCGCCCGCCCGCTGCACAGCAGCGCCCGCGGCAGCTGTGCTGTGCGCCCGCCCGCCGCGCTGGGAAACAGGCCGGGGGGGGGCGCCGGAGGGATCCGTCGCACCACGGCACCAGGGCGCCAAAGGTGCTTAAGACGGCCCTGTCAGGTTAAGAAGTTTGCTTCAGGATGAGAACAGAAATTTTGCTCCAGGGGCGCAGCGGCAGCAGGAGGCCTCATTAGCTAAAGTGGTGCTTCAGGTTAAGAACAGTTTCAGTTTAAGAACGGACCTCCGGAACGAATTAAGTTCTTAACCAGAGGTACCACTGTATTCGTTTATTTACTACAACACATTAAGAAAAAGAGAACTTTAAAATACTAAAAAGTAATACCCTTCCCCAGGTGTCCCAGAGCCTGCTACTGATTTTACAAGTGAGCAAGTGCAACAATCCAAGTCTGGGTGTTCTTAATAACAGGTCAGCGAATCGGATGCATGCCAAATTTCTCTACTTGCGTGGTTTGGTAAAGCGATCTCAGCGTAATTAATTGATCCGGTGTCTTTTTAATTTTATGTTTGTTCTCATTTTCCTGTTACTTTTATTCAGTCTCCCGGATTAGTTCTCTTTCTTCTTCTTAATTTGGGGTGGGGGTGGGGAGGAGTAATTCAGCGGGTTTTTGTATGAAAATTTATTTGGATGAATGACATTATAGACCTGTATTTTGTTGTTGTTTGGGGGGGGCAGGTGTCTCTCAGGATTGCTCTCAAGATTGCTGCTTTAACTCGGAGTGTAGTGGAAGTGATCAAAATTTCCATTGGCTTGTCTAACCTTATTGCAGTTTTAGCACCAATCCGTACTGCAGTCTCAGTGAAGACTACCTCAGGAACATCGAGGTTAAGATATTCAACTAATATGTCTGCCATGAATCCCACCAGGTCGTTCTTTTCTATTGGGTAGTGGATGCCTCTAAATTTCAAGTTATGTTTCCATGTCTCCCTTCGAAGCTCTTGTATCCTGTCTTCTATTTTATTTGTACCAGCTTCGTGTTGGTCTTTTTGCTGCCTTGTAGTTCTTGCTTTTCTTACAGTTCTCTTATTAATTTATCTTGGGTTTTCAGCTTCTCTTTCGCAGTTTTCATTTGACCAGCAATTTTCTCTAGTTGTTCTTCCAACCTCCTGACAGTATTCCTTGAATGCTAGATCTCGTTTATGTAATTCTTCTACGAAATTCTGATCTCACTGTTCCGATTTTTTTTTTAATAGTGTTTCTGAGTTCATCTGTTCTTTTGTTAGCCATTCTTATAGATGCTAGTAGGGTGAGAGAGTTCTTTTTCTCCATCAAGTTCTGTTGAGAAGTCTGCAAGATGGTCCAGAAAACTTCATTTCTTGCTAGCCTCCTGCTCTTTATAATTCCATGGGTCAGAATTTGTTTGGGTCAGAATTAGTAGTTTCTTCTCACTACTTTGTTTTGACAGTGGTTCTGTTTCCTTATTTGGGAGATTTCTTGACCGACCTTTAAATCTTTTGTAATTAAAGTCTTTACTTTTGTAAAGTCTTTACTTTGGAATCTTTAAAGTCTTTACTTTGGAGTCTCTACTTTTTCTAGATTCCTTTCCCATACTGAGATGAGCTCCTGTGCTTTTATTTATTTATTTGTTTGTTTGTTTATATTTAATTTTTCTTCTGTCAATGCATCTATATGTGACTTGGCCTTTCAGACTGCGCTCAGAGCCCCTTGGTTGTTTTTGCTATTCTATTTTGATTCAATATGTAATATAACCATTGGTGTTTACTTATTTCAGAAAGATATAATTCATTCAACCTAGGTTAATCGGTGAAAATTCATTCAAGTTAAAGTTTTTCAAAATTACTTCATTCCACTGTGAGGCTGCTGGTTTAATGATAATTTCCATTTCAATCCATATAATTCAGTATAATTCAGTCATTAACTATTAATCAGTAAAGTTCCTTCAGGATGACTCTCCTAAGCATAATGTTTAAATCATTTGTATAAATGTTCACAATTGCAATCCTTTTTGCTCAGATGGCTTATTATTTGAGTTCAGTTCATTTAGACCAGCATGGACCAGTCCATTTAGACCAGTACGGTGTGCCCTTTTCCCATTTGGAGTTGCTTTTAGAGGCTCTTATCTATCCTCCCTCACTTTTAGAATACAGGTTTTGGACAGAAGCCTGGTAATATGAGTTTGAATCCCCGTGACGGGGTCCCGTTGCTCTGTCCCAGCTCCTACCAAGCTAAGAGTTCAAAAGCACACCAGTGCAAGTAGATAAATAGGTACCACTGTGGCGTGAAGGTAAATGGTGTTTCCATGCGCTCTGGTTTCCATCACAGTGTTCTGTTGTGCCAGAAGCGGTTTAGTAAGAAAGTTGTCTGTGGACAAACACCGGCTCCCTTGGCCTGAAAGCAAGATGAGCGCCACAACCCCATCGTCGCCTTTGACTGGATTTAACCTTCCAGGGGTCCTTTACCGTACCTTTTTTAATATGAGTGTACTGGTGTTCTGATTTTTCCTTTATCTTCATCATATTACCACTTTCCAGATTGGTAGATTCATGTTCATCTATTTTCTCCCCTTATCAGTTATGTAGTGTTTTTACTGTATGCCTCCCAATCGTTTCGACAACTTTTTTGGTGCTTTCCCCACAAATGATACAAGAATAAAAGAGAGTCAGGGGAGGGTTTACGTAGCTAGAAATAGGCATTTGTCTCTGGCTCCTGTGCAACCCTGCAGGAAGACCAAGGTGTGTGCCTTGGTGTGCAGGGCCGGCCCTAAGGCAAGGCTGGGTGGCGCAATTCACCAGGGCGCTGGGCCGCCAGGGGCCGCCGCGCTGCACCCGCCAGACAGCCTGGCCGCCCTCCTGCTCGCCCTGCTCCTTGCCTCCCTCCCTCCCGCCTGCCGCGGGTTCGAGTCCCGGCCTCAGCCTGGCGGGTCGGGGGCATGAGGAGGACAAGAGGCCGGGCGCTGCGTGGCACCGCCCCCCCAGCAGAGGCCTCCGCGCAGGAGGAGGAGGCACCGGCGCCCCGGAGGACAACCAGGCAGCCCAGCCCACCCGCTGCGGCACCCCTGAGCCCGGCCCACCCTCAGCACCCGCCCCGCCCATGCCATGTCCCTCCTCTGCGTCCGCGGTGGGTTGGGGGGGGCAGCAGCGGAGGGACCTTTGCGCCACGGTGCTCGATGTGATTAAGACAGGCCTGTTGGTGTGGCTTTTGGGCACTCCTTGGTATAGTGGCATTCCCAGAAGGTCTTCCTTGCTCAGCTGTGTTGCTGCTTGGGGGCTCTCCTGCCCTTCTTGTTCCCACCCCCATGGAGGAAAGCATGGCTTCACTGCATCTTCTCCAGGAACCAAGGAATGTGGCAATGTTCCACTTTGACCTGAAACCCCACCACCACCAAAAAAAAAAACCTGGGGCTTTCTTCGCTATAAAAAGCTCAAAAACTTTGACCTGATTCCCCCCCCCCTCCAAAAAAGGAGTAGATCACTGCAAGTTTTTAATTGTGTGAGTAGATCGCAGTCTCTTGGAAGTTGGCCTGTAATAGATCAACAAGTTGCAAATATTTCAGCATACCGGTAGGAGCGTCACCACTGAAGGGACCTGTCAGGAGTCAACATGGACCACTATTACCAAACTGTATGGGGCAGCCCTACTAGAAAAGCTAACCAACAAATTGAAATTAGCAACTTGGGGACAAACAAAAGAGGATGCCTCTTCTGTGGCTTCCCTTTATTACATATACTGCCCAACAAGACAACAAAATAAACTCCCTGACAGCATACAAATCAATATGGCTAGTTTGACCCAACAGCCCCCCTATCCCCTTTCACACACAAGCAAAACTCGCTACAACCAACCAACCAAATGCAATAAACATGCTCTGTCTGGGCTCCCCAATCTCCTGCACTACCAAAGAAAATAAACAAACGAATGAATGAATGAATGAATGAATGAATGAATGAATGTATAAAGAACCTATCCATGTGAAGCTGACAACAAACTCCACACATACAAGACCCAATTCTCTCCCCTACCTCTCTCTTGCCCCAAACTCCCAATGCCTATGATAGCAGCATTTCGCACCAAATGTAACTGACCTGTAGAAAAGACACTGTGAGCTGAAAACAGACCCACTATATATACCTTTGTTATCCATGAAATTCTTTCAATAAAAACAATTTTAAAAAATAAACAAGTTGCAAATATATTTTATAAGCAAGCCAGTTTAGTTTGGGCTCTCAAATTTTAGTGGCACCCTGTGCAATGCTACAAGTTGGCCCCCCTCACCTCTCGCACTCCTTTCTACAGCATTGTTTTGACTCCCCCTGTAGCGTGGTGCCGAGTGCGACCGTACTGGTTGTGGCACCCCCAAACCGCCTCTGAATCGACTTCCTGGCCTCCCCCTCCAGGCCTTTTTCATTGCAAAATGATGAATTAATGGTCCTAATGATGATATTTCCTTTTGCAATGTTAGATTGGAATCAAACAGTACACCTGGAAGCTTTTCTTCATTATCAGTTGCCACAAACACAGCCGATTGCCAGGTATTGCAAAGCCCCTTGCGAAGGGCAAGTTCTGTGCGGGCAAAAGAGGGTCGCCTTTGTTGTTGTTGTTTAGTCGTGTCTGACTCTTTGTGACCCCATGGACCAGAGCACGTCAGGCACTCCTGTCTTCCACTGCCTCCTGCAGT
Organism: Zootoca vivipara; assembly: GCF_963506605.1. Taxonomy (NCBI): domain Eukaryota; kingdom Metazoa; phylum Chordata; class Lepidosauria; order Squamata; family Lacertidae; genus Zootoca; species Zootoca vivipara. The sequence continues at coordinate 89,749,628 of NC_083280.1, forward strand.
TTGGTCAGACTCATGTTGGTAGCTTCGAGAACACTGTCCAACCATCTCGTCCTCAACGGTCGCCTTATGCTACTGTGACTGACTTGTCAAACGTGGCCCGTGAAGTGAGGCGGAGATAACAATCTGGCCCCCTAGCCAGACCAGATCCATTGGCCCACTTCTATTTAATTGGGTTGTTTTCTTCATCCAGTAGAGACTGAATAGTGGCACTAATAACCGCAGACCACAAATCTGTTTGGCGTAGGCCACTGGGTAAAATGCAGTTGGTGCTCAGTTATTCCTAGTCGCGCCATCATTATTCCTATCTTCCTGGAGAATCACAAGCTCTCTGGACTGAGGTATGAGACATCTTAAAGGCCAGGGAGAGACTGTTCCTATATAAATGCCTCAGATGCTGTTAACATAAATTGAAGCAACAATTCCCAATTCTGCCCACAGTATGCAGAGACTTTCTCCTGTGCTTTGGTTATCTGAGCTTTAATCACCTTTCTGTTGGGCTCTTCAGCAGATTTAGCATTCGGTATATTCAATGGTTCAAGCTCAGAGCGAGGGCTGTCTCGCAAAATCGTAGAACCACAGCTGAAGGGGCCCTGAGGTTCACCAACCCTCTGCAACGCAGGGCTCTATAGATAATACATGACAGATGGCCATCCAACCTCTGCTTAAAAACCTCCAGGGATAGCTTATTCATAAAGTGTGTTTGTGTACAGGGTGGTGTGTGTGCCTATGTGTGGTGGCATGGCATTAATGTGTGTGATTGTGATGCGTATGTGTGGTTTCATGGTGTCTCCATGTGTATCCCCCCTCCCCTAACCACTGCACAACCATAGCTGCCAAGTCTCCCGTATTCCCTGGGAAATCCCCGTTTTTCCAGCTGTTCCTAGCTGAAAAAACGGATTTTTTTGTTTTCCCCCGGTTTATTCTGGCGTGGCAGCCATTTTGGAACTGGGCGGAGCATGCTCAGAAGCGAATTTTGATGCTGCTCTGCCCAGTTCCAAAATGGCTGCAGTGTGACTTCTGGCACGGTGGCCATTTTGGAACTGGGCAAAGCAGCATCAAAAGTCACTTCTGAGCATGCTCCGCCCAGTTCCAAAATGGCAGCAGCGCTACTTCCGGTCTGCTACTTCCGCCCGGTCCCTTATTTCTCCGACAGCAACTTGGCAGGTATGTGCACAACACTGTCACAATCCACAACTAAGGAATAGGCATTGCACATGGCATCCACTAGGTAGCTCCCTCTGCAAACATTGGAGTGCTGGTAGAATTTTGCCTCAAATCCAATGTTCTTATGCCACATAGGCTTCTGTGATGCACGGAAGCCTTGCTAACTTTGAAACACTGCCCTTAGAACTTCACGGAAGCAATGGAAGGTGATTTTCCTCCAGAAGCTTGAATCAATGAGCACATCAGTCGTTTTCACTGAAATTGTAAAGAAATATATAAAAATACTTGTTCAAAAATGGCAGGTGTGTCAATATTCAGCGCTTTTAATTTGTACCTGTAGCACTACTTATTGGATTGCTTTGAAATCTGTCACGTTTTGTAAAACTCATCATCATGTTTGCCAAATTTTGAGTTGTTAGCTCCTTTTCATAAACTATAGAATTTTGAGGCCCACAATAGGGCAACTTTTTCTTTTTAATACTCATTTTAACTAAAGGGTCACCCCTGTGCCACTTTCATTCATTCCATAGTAGTAGTAGTAGTAGTAGTAGTAGTAGTAGTAGTAATCATCATCATTATAATTAATTATTTGTACCCCACCCATCTGGCTGGGTTTCCCCAACCACTCTAGGTGGATTCCAACACAGATTAAAAATACATTAAAACATCAGTCATTAAAAACTTCCCTAAACAGGGCTGCCTTCAGATGTCTTCTAAACGTCAGGTAGTTGTTTATCTCTTTGACATGTGATGGGAGGGCGTTCCACGGGGCAGGCGCCACTACTGAGAAGGTAGTGGCATACTTGTGGATTTTTTTCCACCAAAAGTGAAAAGGATTGTGGACTTTTTCAGGACCGTCAGTAAATGAGCTTCTGTGATGCTTGATGCAGCTTGTAGCTGTGGAAATTTTCTACACAACACTTTGAAATTTCTAGAACCTGGGGTCACCTAGCAATAGGTTCAGCACAGAAAAAGATAGTATTTCAAACGCCAGTTAGTTAAAAAAAACCACATTAGGATAGGTTTATTCATGCAATTCAGGGTGCTGCCTAAATGGAATCTCCAAGTTCAGAGACATAATGACTGTGAATACCATTGTTGTTGTTGTTGTTGTTGTTGTTGAGTTGTTTAGTCATGTCTCGACTCTTCGTGACCCCATGGACCATAGCACGCCAGGCACTCCTGTCTTGCACTGCCTCCCACAGTTTGGTCAGACTCATGTTGGTAGCTTCGAGAACACTGTCCAACCATCTCGTCCTCTGTCGTCACCTTCTCCTTGTGCCCTCCATCTTTCCCAACATTGGGGTCTTTTCCAGGGAGTCTTCTCTTCTCATGAGGTGGCCAAAGTATTGGAGCCTCAGCTTCAGGATCTGTCCTTCCATTGAGCACTCAGGGCTGATTTCCTTCAGAATGGATAGGTTTGATCTTCTTGCAGTCCATGGGACTCTCAGGAGTCTCCTCCAGCACCGTAATTCAAAAGCATCAATTCTTTGGCGATCAGCCTTCTTGATGGTCCAGCTCTCACTTCCATACATCACTACTGGGAAAACCATAGCTTTAACTATACGGACCTTTGTCAGGGGATACCACTTGCTGGGGGATAAACAAAGTGAAGAATAGGAAGAAAAATTGGTGCACACATTTCAGGGCATAAGAGCTGTTCAACCACTAGACCTAGGCACATTCAGGGCAACGTTGTAGGTGCAACGTTGTAGGTTTAGGTGCAAATAGCAACAGAATGCCTGCTACTTCCACACCAAGGAGTGTGCCACAGACATTCCTGCCACTGCGGAAGCTGCAGTACCAGCAGGTGATGCATTCCTTAGAGGCTGGATCCTGCTGCCTCTGTGGATCCTGCCACCTGAGGTGGTCGCCTTGCCTTTCCTCATGGGTGGGCTGGCCCTGTTTAGAAGGGAGGGACTCTGAACTAACGGGAGAGGTCTGAATAGATTGGGAACTGAGGACTTTTGTAATTTAAAAATAGAACGTTTTAACAAGAAGAATTGCTGCAGCAGAGATTAGTACAACACAGAAATTCAAACCCAAAAGCCAGTACAGTGGTACCTCGGGTTACGAACTTAATTCGTTCTGGAGGTCTGTTCTTAACCCGAAACCATTCTTAACCTGAGGCGTGCTTTTGCTAATGGGGCACGATTTCTGTTCTCATCCTGGGGCAAAGTTCTCAACCCGAGGTCTACTTCCAGGTTAGCGGAGTTTGTAACCCAAAGTGTTTGTAACCCGAATCGTTTGTACTAAATATTCAAGTTTTCTTCATTTCAACTGCTTGTCCTCCAAATTCTTCCCAATAATTTGTCAAATGTGATTTTTGAAAGTTTGTTTCCTGTTTTTGATAGTAATGTTATGTATGTAATAAATGTCTTATTGTGGGAGATAGCAAAATAGACTCCATTCTAGGGGGGGGGGACAAAACAGAGCATTTGCCAACTCCCTTTTTGTTGCACTGAAAATTTGTTTTAAACCACCCCTTTCCCCCTCGCTGTGTCACCCTTGCATGCTCTATTCAAACCTCTGCCATTGTTTAAAACCACAATTTTCTTGTTGCTTTCCCCCCATGCCTACTTGCTCCACTTAAACCTCTGCCTTTCCCCACACTTTTTCTCACTTTTTGCCGTACCCAGATTTCTCCTGCTTCCTTTCCTCAGCTGCCTTGCCTGAGAAAGGATGAAGACTCTCAAGTATTCCTCAGTACCTTCACAGCCCCCGTATAGAAGCGCTCACTTGCAAGCAAAGTCTTCTTTTTGAGGATGAGAACCACACAAACTACAAGTTCCACCCCACGCCTTAAAAGTGGAGCAGGAGGGATGTGTCATGTGTTCGGCCAACCATGTACCGGTATCCTGTATTCTGAGCTAATGTTGAGACTGTGTGCTGACTTTGTAAATAAAACTTTCAGGTTTCCTAAAGTTGAGAGTCCAGGCACAAGAATGGTAGCTAGGACTTAGATTTCCTGGCCTGATCCCAGGTGAAATAGAAACTTATAGAATTGCAGAGTTGGGAAGGATTCTATGAATCTATGACCCAAAGGCCCACTTACTGTAGTACTCTCAAGCTGCGAATACCCTATACCAGGGGTGGCCAACTCCCAAGAGACTATGATCTACTCACAGAATAAAAAAAACTGGCAGTGATCTACCCCCTTTTTTGGGGTTCAGGTCAAAGTTAGTTGTTGAGCTTTTTTTAGGAAGGAAGCAGGCCTATTTGGGGGGGGGGTTCGGGTCAAAGTTGTTGAGTTTTTTCAGGGAGAAGGTAAAATGTTGAGCTTTTTTAAGGGGAGCCACAGTTGTTCAGCTTCTTTGGGGGGAGCCAATGATCTACCAGTGATCTACCACAGATGTCCAGTGATCTACCGGTAGATCACGATCTACTTGTTGGACATGCATGCCCTATACCTTTAAAGCATGAACAACGCCTCCTGTGTTCTCTTACAATGGCAATGGCGCCCACCTGAGAGGTGCCGGAACTGAGTTCCCGTTAAGTTCCGGCTGAAAAAAAAGCCCTGGTCCTAGCAAACCTTTCGAGATCTTTCCCCCATAGAACACTTCTATTAAATTTGGAAGGTGTACAAAGACACAATGTTGTAAGGATTAGTCATACACTAAACGTTCAGAAGTTGGTCTTGTAAAACAATTGCCAGCTCAGGAGAAACCACTTCTTGTTTTAACTTCTGTGAGGTAATGCATTTTCTAACCACTGATTTGGGGTGGATCAGCAAAACCATAAACATGGTAATGACGCCCAGCTGAGAACTCCGTTCCGGCAAGTTCTGGCCCTGGCTTTTATATAATAATAATAATAATAATAATAATAATAATAATAATAATAATAATAATAATTTATTTGTACCCCGCCCATCCGGCTGGGTTTCCTCAGCCACTCTGGCCGGCTTCCAACAAAGATTAAAATACATTAAAATGTCACACATTAAAAACTTCCCTAATGTTTACTAAATGTCAGGTACTGGTAGTTGTTTATTTCTTTGACATCTGATGGGAGGGCGTTCCACAGGGTGGGTGCCACTACCGAGAAGGCCCTCTGCCTGGTTCCCTGTAGCTTTGCTTCTCGCAGTGAGGGAACCGCCAGAAGGCCTTCAGCGCTGGACCTCAGTGTCCGGGCAGAACGATGGGGGTGGAGACGCTCCTTTAATGTGCTTTTAAGGTAACAGTGTATATACAGCCATTCTTTCCATCTTCATGCTTGATTCAAATTTAAAAAATGCTCCTCTTTTGGAGTTCTCAGGTTATCTGACCATCAAGAACACCCAGTAACAGTATTAAACATCCAGAATAGTGCATTTCTAAAGCTGCCTATTTAAGAATATGGATGAACTGCTCTTTTATTTATTTATTTAAGAAAAAGTAATGCAGTTATAAGCCATGGGTTATATACTTTTAAACAATCTTAGCTATAATATGGGTAGCACGGTAACCACACACCTGATTTATTCTGTTGATATGTAAAATAGCATCTGCTTGATCCTTCTTCGTGATATTGTGCACATTTAATCCTTTTCACAACACGGAGAAAAATGTACCAATAAATTATTTCTTCATTGAAGTCCTTTTTATCAGGGAAAAATAAAATCCTTCCCAGTTTGATAGCAGATACTTAATCAGTTGCGTGATTACGGCTTCCCACCCTGTCCTGTTAAAAGACAGATTTCCAACTATTTGCGCTCTTTTTAATCCATAGGAAGTCAATTTTCCACTCATATATTAGTTTATTTTATATTTTCAAATTGATTCTACTATATATTGATTTCCTGTTGTGTGTATTGTGTCCTGATCTAGGATTATACGTTTAGTAGAAGTGGATATTCCTGCCACATAAAGGTTCCTGCAGCTCTATGGGACGCTTATCTTGAAAAAGGAGAGTCCAATTTTATTGAAACAGCTAAAATCCCACTTAATTGAATTTTTTTTCTCTAAAACGTACAAGCTTAGATACTTTTGGTTTCCAATTCAACCTCAGCTGTATGGTGTTTAAATTTCCAAACCTATAAATTCCTTTGTGAAGGAGCACCTACAAATATTGTATTTTTGATATGGTGAATTATTGTAGAAGCCGAAGGTAAGAAGCAGTGAAATATCAATACTTTGTAGAACATCTTTTGATCGTGCTGGCTTTTCATGGCCTGTTTAACACATTCCTATGGAAAAAGATCATGTCTGAGCCTGCATTTAGAGCGCTGAAATACTGCAGAATAGAATTAAGGCAGAGCACCGGAACAGGAAAAAAGCAGGGCCCTCCGGCAGAAGATGAGGAGACGAGCCATTTTTCAGAAAAGTGCTGGGTTTGGGGTGCTGAAATTGAGAGCTTTTCAGTATGTTTGGACTTTTTATCTCAAAGGCAACCTCTAGGTCTCCTAAAAAAAATATCCCCATCGATGCTGGTGTGGTAAGAAACATTTTCAGTTGATGTTGGCTATGACTTTTTCAAAGTGCTCAGCAGCTCTTTTGTCTAAGGCAGCAATGCCAAGTCTGTGGGTGCAAATACGTGGGTGGCACTGTGGTGTAAACCACTGAGCCTCTTGGGCTTGCCGATTGGAAGTTCAGCGGCAGGGCCGCCTTAAGCATATCTGGCACCGTGGCGCTGTGGTGCGAAGATCCCTCTGCCCCCCCCCATTTCCCAGCGCGGCTGTTGCGGGCGCAGCAGCATGGTGGCTCCTGGCGGCCCGGCGCCCTGGCGCATTGCGCCACCCAGCCTTGCCTTAGGGCCAGCCCTGGTCAGTAGTTTGAATCCCCATGACAGGGTGAGCTCCCGTTGCTCTGTCCCAGCTCCTGCCAACATAGCAGTTCGAAAGCGTGAGGTGCAAGTAGATAAATAGGTACTGTTGTGGTGGGAAGGTAAACAGTGTTTCCGTGTGCTCTGGTTTCTGTCACGGTGTCCCGTTGCGCCAGAAGCGGTTTAGTCCTGCTGGCCACATGACCTGGAAAGCTGTCTGTGGACAAATGCCGGCTCCATCGGCCTGAAAGCGAGATGAGCGCCACAACCCCATAGTCGCCTTTGACTGGACTTAACCGTCCGGGGGTCCTTTACCTTTACCTTTTTAAGCAGAGGACTGGATGGAGGCCTTGTGTAAATGGGACACTGAGCATGGGCAGGCTGGTGGTAGGGCAGACACGATCCTGTTCACTTTTGCAGACATTCAGTTATACACTTAAGGCGAAAGGAGGCTCCTTTGGAAATACCACTGCAGTTTGAGATACAGCAAGCTATAGGGCCTTTTCAGAGGTGGTGTCCTAGTTACGAAACTTTCTGCCGATGGAGGTGCACCTGTTTGCCTCTTTGCTACTCTTTAGAAGGCAGCAAAATGTGGTTTTCATTTAGAGAGCCAGTTTATAATTGGGCTGCATGCATTCCACACATTTAAATCACACACACACACCAAAATCCTGGGGACGGTAGTTTGTGAAAGGTGCCAGAGTGATGGGGAAAACTCCCAGGATTTTTTAGTGTGTGTGTGTGCGTGCTTTAAATATCCTTTAGATATATATATATATATATATATATATATATATATATATATATATATATATGGAGATTTGTTTTAAGATGGAGAACTGGCTTTAAACTTCATGCCTTGTGTCTAATGATGTTATAAATTACACACAGACACACAAAAATGATGTATGCTGATTTTGATTTAAATATTTGTTGTTCGAAAGTGCTTTGCTCTCAAGAAGAATTTAAATAAAATAAGCAAAGTCCTTATGATTAAATCAGTGTTTACCAGACATAGTCAATACGGACACCAATTTTTGTAGCTCTCTGAATTTAATGCATTCCGCACACCCAGCCGATGACGTACTGAACCAGATACCTATAGCGACACCAACCAACTACTGGTCTCACTACTGTTGAGAATGTCTTCCGTTCTCCCCATTCTTCGCCCCTTCCACAGGAATAGGAGACGCTTGAACAATCTTCACTTCTCCAAATTTTGCAATGCTCCTCTCCAACCAAACAACATTTACAAAAATGCATACATTAGAGGCAAGTGTGCCAAAAGAAAAAAAAAGAATATACATTTGTGAAAATAACATACGGAAATGCATCACGTTAGGGGAAACGTCTCACAGAAATGCGAAAATTAGACAAAAATGCATGTTAAAATGTGTTTATTGGGAGTTATTTTCACTAAAATTCTGGAGAATTTTCATAAGGATTAATTTTATTTAATTTACTTCTTCTTTTCTTTTTTTTACAAATCGCAGCAGAAATGTGGAGAACTGTAAGACTGGAAAGATGAGAAACGGAAGGAAGTGAAACCGACCAATTATTTTATCCCTAGTGAAGACCAAAGGTTTCGAAACAGAATTTTAGGAAGAATCTTCTAACCATAAAAGTGGTTGGGAAATGGAGCAAATCGCAAGTGGGCTTTTGCATCAACATGCTTTAGTGCAGAGTGCTCTTGTTAAGGGTTTCAACCAGCCAGCCATAGCTTCTTCCAACTGACATCTTGCCTATGTGATCAAACGCCAGGCAAGTATTCTATGGCTGCTATATATGCACACCTATACATATAGGTCATGACTGGACCTAATGGTCAGGGGTCCCTTTACCTTGACCTTTATACATACCGGTATATACTGTACATCTATTACTTCAGCAAACATCGAGCCTTTGGCTACATAAAGGATCTGTACTGAGAACAGGGGTTCCCTAGTGTTGTTTTCGATTTAGGCTGAGACACATTCTATTCATAAAGGAAAACATGCCTCTTCTTCATATCTTACCCATCACCCCCACCCTCTGAATATACATAAGGGTCTGGTTACTTCTGTTTCAGTGTATCTGATGAAGTGTGCATGCACACGAAAGCTCATACCAAAATAAAAACTTAGTTGGTCTTTAAGGTGCTACTGAAGGATTTTATTTTATTTTATTTCATATCTAACGTTATTGTAGAAAATACAAAACATATTAATCATAGAAGCCTTCAATTTTAACCTGAAGATTGCCACTTGTCCAGTTTCAATTTTAATTTCTTTGAATTAATTGTGGGATGGCTCTTAATTTATTGATCGCTTGGGTTTTTTTGCATTGTCTTGCTCGTATGATGTTAGCTGCTCTGAGCCCAGCTTTGGCCGGGGAGGGCGGGATATAAATAAATAAATAAATAAATAAAAAAGCTCACTATGTTTATTTTCAGCCTACTATATAAACCATATCTGGATATGTGTATTGAAAGCAGTGCTTGTTTCTTCCCATTGTTGTTTCCCTATAAATTTATTGTTTTTAGATCCGCCCAAATACAGTTTCATCGCAACTCGCCCCAACCCTAGCCCTCTCCCGTTCTCGGTGTGAATAAATAACGTTAAATCTCCAAATGTAGAAATGTCCATGTTAAAATGTTGGGGCATCCCTTTCCCAGAGTTGTCGCCACCCAGCACCGTGGCTCAGCTTTCTTATTGCTTCTTCTTACATTCGCCACCTTGTTAAGCCCCCCTACGGTGGTAAATAAAACATGAAGAGAAATAGAGGAAAGTGTGAGGCTTTTATTTACTCTCATTTTTTTGGATATATTTCTCTAGCCGAATGCCTCTCCCTTTAATGAAACCCTTGACTGCTCCACTGGTGAATGTGATTTAAGCCCAGGAGAGACAGCCATGATTCACAAACTGTGTTCTGCTTCAGCACTGACCGTTATCTGATGCCTCTTCATGCACAGTTGCCTAAATGACAGTTTAATGGCTCACTGTAAAGGCTAGTTATTTTGTATCTCTATCCAGCGAAAATGGCTAATGGTGATAAGGAAAAGGGAAAAAACAAAGCAATTGCTCAGATCTTCAGGCTCATCCGAGCTACTTAGCACGTGCTGGGAGCCTTCAATTAATTATTTCTTCAGTCCACTGAAGCACTCCAAAATGATTTTCAAAACTCACCAGCTGCACTAAGAGTCCGTGTTAACAGGGCACAGCAAAGGGAGGCTGCGCATAAGTAGAACTGACAGACTTTTATGGGAGTCCCATAGTAGTGAAAAGAATATTTTAACATGAGAAAAATTAGTTTTTTGGGGGGGGGAATGATTACATAGAAAAGAGGAGGGGGAAGTTGCTTACCGGGTGCAGAGCATTCTGAAATAAATGAGGCGCCGAGGAGGCACTCTGCAGAGTTTGGGTCCCGATTCTCTTTATTTCAAGGAACTGTGACTCCGTAAGCCTTAGCAACTGCATTTCTTATACAGTGGTACCTCTGTTTATGAACACAATTGGTTCTGGAAGTCTGTTCATAAACTGAAGCGTTCATAAACTGAAGCAAACTTTCCCATTGAAAGTAATGGAAAGTGGATTAATCTGTTCCAGACAGTCCACGGAGTACTTAAACTGAAGTGTTCATAAACTGAAGCATGAGTGTAATTGGTTCAGGAAGTCTGTTCATAAACTGAAGCGTTCATAAACTGAAGCGAACTTTCCCATTGAAAGTAATGGAAAATGAATTAATCCGTTCCAGATGGGTCCGCGGCGTTCATAAACCGAAAATTCATAAACCGAGGTGTTCATAAACCGAGGTTCCACTGTAGTTCCTTTTCGGGGTGGGGGGTGGGGGAGTCAATAGGTCTCCCACTGTGGGAAAGCTGTGCTGGCTTAAATTCCCTCCTCTGAACAGTTGTTAAAAGTCACAGGAGGAATCCTGCTGTCCTCCGTTGCTTTTGCGTACTGCAGCCACTGAACTCTCCAGAAGTACATTTTCCTGGCTGAGATCATTGCCCCATCCTGAGACTAAATAGATGCATCATATTCACTAAGCCTCTGGTATAGCTACCACTATGAACTCCTGTGATATTGCTGAGGTTGTCCCCTGTGTGATTAGGCTCGGTGGTGAAAAGTGGCTGACAACGCAGTGGGTCACATCATGTGCCCCAAATATTTGTCGTGCTCTAATTTTTTCCCAAGGTTCGCGCTGTATGACCCAATGTGTTTGGAGATCTTACAGGGAAAATGGAATTTTAAAAGGGAATACTCTTTTTTCATAAGAATATAGCCACAGACAGTGCTGTAGTGCTGCCATGGAGTCCATTCCTATGCAGATTTACTCAGAAGTAAATCCCACTGGCTCCAATGGAGCTTCCTCCCAAAATAAAACATGTAAAGGATCGCAAACTTTATCATCCTGCAGGTTGGTTTGGAGAAGTCATGAAAATCATAATCCTGCAGATTGTGCTGAAAAGGTTTCAGTCAAATGAGATCCGAAATTTGTGAATCGTACCCAAGTACAAAAAACCACCCCAGAGTTTAAAGAAGCTCATTGACATTTCATCACAAAAGATGCTAGCTTGAGAAGCAAACTGGAGGGGAAAAGCTTTGCCCATTCCTTGTGATTATGTTTGTACAGAGGGGTGGAAATGGTTAATGTAGATTGACCAATGAGAAAGCTCAGAGTCGGAGCCTACCTGGTTTTGAGGCTCAGCCCAGGGGTTTACCATTGGGAGAGAGAGGAGTCAGTGAGGGTCAGACAGAGGCAGAAAAAGTCAAACATAATGGTTGTGACAGTTAGAGTGAGAGACAGGGATGGAACTGAGAGAGAGGGGTGTGACAGTGTGAGATAGTGCCACATCTAGTTAAGGGCGCACATTTCTGATCATATTTAAAACTTATTTGTTCTTCAATAAACTTTAATCTTCATTGTTGACTTTACAATGATGATGATGATGATGATAATAATAATAATAATAATAATAATAATAATAATAATAATATTTTATTACTTATACCCCGCCCATCTGGCTGGGCTTCCCCAGCCACTCTGGGCGGCTTCCAACAAAATATTAAAAGACAGATCCTGAAGCTGAGGCTCCAATACTTTGGCCACCTCATGAGAAGAGAAGACTCCCTGGAAAAGACCCGGATGTTGGGAAAGATGGAGGGCACAAGGAGAAGGGGACGACAGAGGACGAGATGGTTGGACAGTGTTCTCCAAGCTACGAACAAGAGTTTGACCAAACTGTGGGAGGCAGTGGAAGACAGGAATGCCTGGCATGCTATGGTCCATGGGGTCACGAAGAGTCGGACACGAAAGCTCATACCAAAATAAAAACTTAGTTGGTCTTTAAAGTGCTACTGAAGGAAATTTTTTATTTTGTTAGCTGCTGTTTTGTCTCTCCAACTGTTCTCCCATCCTTTTTGCTTCGGAAATTTCAACACACACAATCTCCTTCCCTGCCTCTTACCGCCTCATTCACTCTGCGTCTTTCCCTTCGCTTTTGCTTACTAGTTCTTTTTCCGATTCCCATAGCCTTCTCTTGGTCTTGGTGTACTCTGGGACACACCCAAAGTACTTCCATCTCGCTTGAACATGCCTCCATTGTTGATTCAATTTCCAGGCCTCTTCACTCAGCTTCCGGGCTAATTGCCAGTGCTGGAATATGATCACCAGCCTGCTGTCGCCCTTGCTCCCCACATCAAACTCTTCCCATAACTTGTTTCTCCAAACTAGAAAAGACTTTCCCCTTAAAATTTGTGCCAGCCACATTTTGTTTCCCCCCCCTGTGGTGGTGAGGTAGGGAATGAAAGTGTAGGTGAGTGTGAAATTCATAGAATCAAAGAATTGTTGAGTTGGAAGGGTTCCTCAGGGTCATCTAGTCCAACCCCCTGCAATGCAGGAATCTCAGCTAAAGCATCCATGACAGATGGCCATCCAACCTCTGCTTAAAAATCTCCAAGGAAGGAGAGTCCACCATTTCCTGAGGGAACCTGTTCCATTGTCGAACAGCTCTTAATGTGAGAAAGTTCGTCCTCTTTGGTCAGAATCTCCCTTTTTTGTAGCTTGAATCCTACCCTTCAAAGCAGGAGAAAACAAGCTTGTTCCATCTTCCATGTGACAGCCCTTCAGATATTTGAAGGTGGCTATCAAATCTCTCCAGTCTTCTCTTGTCCAGGCTAAAGATACCCAGTTCTCTCAAACGTTCCTCATAAGGCTTGATTTCCAGACCCGTTGTCATTAGTCACTCTCCTCAGCATACGTTCCAGCTTGTCAATATCCTTCTTAAATTGTGGTGCCCAAAGCTTGACACAAGACTGCAGGTCATAGCTGCCAAGTCTCCCGTATTCCCCGGGAAACCCCCATTTTCCCAGCTGTTCCCAGCCGAAAAAACGGATTTTTTTGTTTTTTCCCGGTTTATTCTGGCGCGGCGGCCATTTTTGAACTGGGCGGAGCATGCTCAGAAGCGACTTTTGATGCTGCTTTGCCCAGTTCAAAAATGGCTGCAGCGTGACTTCTGGTGCAGCGGCCATTTTGGAACAGGGCAGAGCAGCATCAAAAGTAGCTTCTGAGCATGCTCCGCCCAGTTCCAAAATGGCGGCAGCGCTACTTCCGGTCTGCTACTTCCGGTCCAGTCCCTTATTTCTCAGGCCCGAACTTGGCAGCTATGCTGCAGGTTGGGTTTGACCACGGCAGAATAGACTTCTCTTGAACTCTTGAACTGGACACTATGTTTCTGTTGATGCAGCCTAGAATAGCATTAACCTTTTTTTCCTGCTGTATCACACTATAGACTCATGTCCAGCTTGTGATCCACTAAGATTCCTCAATCCTTTTCACATGTAAGTCAAGCTTGCGTGTGCTTGTTTCCCTCTTCCCTCCGTATACTTTTTTTCCTTTTGTGTCATGTCTTCTTCTTTTTTTACACTGGAAACCTGAGGGCAGTGACTGCTCAGCTTTCACCAATATGCAAGCTGACCTTGGAGCGTTTCCTGCCAAAGGGGAGGGTGAAAATGCTTTGAATAGATATAATAAAATGATGGCTGGAACATCACACAACCGTTTGTGTGTGTGGAAGAGCTACCGTACACCAAATGCCATGGGTGTATTCAACACAGAGAGAAGACCTGTCACTGGATTCACTTCATCGGTTCATCTCAAGTGATGAGCTAAAGGAGGCAAATGGTGTCTCGTTGTACAGGAACAGGAGCTTAACAGAAATATTTCCATCTTGTGTTCTGCCATATCAGGATGCCTTCATCATTTTATTTCAGAGCTGTGGCAGTCAGAAACCGGGCATCAATGCTACTTGTTAGCCTGGCAAAAATGTTTAGAGATAATTGTGCTGCTTCGGGTTCTCTGGAATATTTGACATGAAGAACATCTAACACTTCAAGGGCTTTGTTAATCTATTTGAACAGACAGAAATATATACAGTCGAGCAGGTGATTCTCAGAGCCATTTTAGAAGCAGAACGGAATTCCTCGGCACTAGAACAATGGAAACGAAAGGTCTATGAATTATTACGAACTCACTCCATCTTGTCTAGCCATGCAAGAGTGCCCTGAACTGTAAAGGCTTTTTTTCTTGTGTTTAAGTTACCATGGAAGATGAAATAGTCACAGAGATGGACTGGCCAATAGAAAACATTATTGCTAGCTGTGCACACCATCAGTGAGAGGTTTTAAAAAAAAGTTTCTGATTTATAACCTATCCTTGCCCCCACAATCCCACAGCTAGAGGGTTTTAGGGTTTTCTTTTCAGGCCGAAGTCCCCGCATTGAGCAGATATGCTAGATTTCTGTTTATACGAGGGGGGCATATAAATATGATCCCGCAAATCTTGCTTGCAACCCACTCTGTCAGAAATGTATTTTTTAAAGCTTTTCTTTCTGGGAAATAAGAATTTGAGAGCTGAAACCTTCGAGAATCCTAGTCATTCCGAAAGCGCAGCGTTCGGTCATCTGATTTATACCCCTGGGTTAACAGCTTGTAACTGAGGTGTTTGCAGGTCTGGCCCAGCCATGAGGCAAGGTGATGTGACGCCCTCAAGCGGCAGGCTCCACAGGGGCAGCAAATCTCAATGTAGATCTTTATTGGGCTGGGTGTTCATCAGTATGCGGACGATACCCAGCTCTACCTCTCTTTCAAATCAGAACCAGTGAAGGCAGTGAAGGTCCTGTGTGAGTGCCTGGAGGCGGTTGGAGGATGGATGGTGGCTAACAGATTGAGGTTGAATCCTGACAAGACAGAAGTACTGTTCGTGGGGGACAGGAGGTGGGCAGGTGTGGAGGATTCCCTGGTTCTGATGGGGTAACTGTGCCCCTGAAGGACCAGGTGCGCAGCCTGGGAGTCATTTTGGACTCACAGCTGTCCATGGAGGCACAGGTCAATTCTGTGTCCAGGGCAGCTGTCTATCAGCTCCATCTGGTACGCAGGCTGAGACCCTACCTGCCTGCAGACTGTCTAGCAAGAGTGGTGCATGCTCTAGTTATCTCCCGCTTGGACTACTGCAATGCGCTCTACGTGGGGCTACCCTTGAAGGTGACTCGGAAACTACAACTAATCCAGAATGCGGCAGCTAGACTGGTGACTGGGAGCGGCCGCCAAGACCACATAACACCGGTCTTGAAAGATCTACATTGGCTCCCAGTACGTTTCCAATAAAAATTCAAAGTGTTGGTGCTGACCTTTGAAGCCCTAAATGGCCTCGGTCCAGTATACCTGAAGGAGCGTCTCCACCTCCATCATTCTGCCCGGACACTGAGGTCCAGCACCGAGGGCCTTCTGGCGGTTCCCTCGCTGCGAGAAGCCAAGTTACAGGGAATCAAGCAGAGGGCCTTCTCCGTGGTGGCGCCTGCCCTGTGGAACTCCCTCCCAACAGATGTCAAAGAGGAAAACAACTACCAGACTTTTAGAAGACATCTGAAGGCAGCCCTGTTCAGGGAGGCTTTTAATGTTTAATAGATTATTGTGTTTTATTTTTCTGTTGGAAGCCGCCCAGAGTGGCTGGGGAAACCCAGCCAGATCGGCGGGGTATAAATAATAAATTATTATTATTATTATTATTATTATTATTATTATTATTATTATTCCCCTCTTGTTCCTGAGACAGATCTTCACTCACCTCTTCTTCCCTGGTAGGGAGGGTAGCAATACTTTGTGGTTTGCCTCAGGTGCCAAAATATCTTGGGCCAGCTCTGGGTGTTTGGAATTCAGTCCTGGCTGTCACAGAATAGTAGAGTTGTGAGGGACCCCCGAGGGCCATCTAGTCCAACCCCCTGCAATGCGCGAATCTCAACTAAAGCGTCCATGACAGGTGGCCATCCAACCTCTGCTTAAAAAAACCTCTGCCACCTTCTGAAGGACTCCGTTCCACTGTCCATAGAGTATTCCTAACGATAAATAACATAATCAAAATGGCGGCAGTTCAAGATCTTTCTTAATCAAGGGTTCCACATACGTGTTTCTGAAGCGAATCCCAATAAGCGATATGACCGAAAGCAAACTTTTAGCTGGATCCATCATGTATAATAATATACCCACTTCATGACAGTTGATCATTCAAAAACAAGCACAACCTAAAGACAATTTCTGGGAGTTAGACATGTTAATATGATTCTGCTACCTTTTCCATCTCCCACAGAGCTTGGGGAGGGCGTATAGAATGATAGAATGGACCAGGCCTTTTTCTGGCAGGGGGTCATGGGGCTTCATAGCGGTAAGGGGACATGATAGGGGACGTGACTGCTGTTCCTTCTTAGTTCATTTGAACCTGAGATGCAGGTGTAAGTAACAAGGACCTTTGTTGTTGTTGTTGTTGTTGTTGTTGTTGTTTTGGAGGGGATGTGCTTAGCCCCCACCTTACCTAGCTATCAATTATCAATTTCAGGTACTTTGGGTGGACTGCGATAAACCATTCAGAGTCTTATTTATAATATTAACTACGCTTGTGTGGTTTGGCCACCATTAATTTGCATTAAGAGAAATGTCTCTTGGTGGTGGAGCACATATTGGGATATTTCATATCACTCTCATCCTCTGTTTTTCTGCCGTTGTGGTTGGCTTTGAATTGATTTTCCTAGTTTCTTGATTCCATGTCAGAATTCTGATTATTTCCATTTTTTACAGGTGTAGGCTTCAGAATGTTTATACTGGGCCACATCTTTTGAGAAGGGTCTGGTGACTTCTGTTTCAGTGTATCTGAAGAAGTGTGCATGCACACGAAAGCGCTTACCAATGACAAACTTAGTTGGTCTCCAAGGTGCTACTGGAAGGAATTTTTAAATTTTGTTTCGACTACGGCAGACCAACACGGCTACCTACCTGTAACTTCAAAGCCCATGACACTTTTGATGAGGTTCAACAGACAGCCTCAAGCCCTTATGATTCATCTTATCTCCCGTTTGGACTACTGCAATGCGCTCTATGTGGGGCTACCTTTGAAGGTGACCCGGAAATTACAACTAATCCAGAATGCGGCAGCTAGACTGGTGACTGGGAGCGGCCGCTGAGACCATATAACACCGCTCTTGAAAGATCTACATTGGCTCCCAGTACATTTCCGAGCACAATTCAAAATGTTGGTGCTGACCTTTAAAGCCGTAAACGGCCTCAGTCCTGTATACCTGAAGGAGCGTCTCCACCTCCATCATTCTGCCCGGACACTGAGATCCAGCGCCGAGGGCCTTCTGGCGGTTCCCTCACTGCGAGAAGCAAAGCTACAGGGAACCAGGCAGAGGGCCTTCTCGGTGGTGGCACCCGCCCTGTGGAACGCTCTCCCATCGGAGGTCAAGGAGATAAACAACTACCTGACATTTAGAAAACACCTAAAGGCAGCCCTGTTTAGGGAAGTTTTTAATCTGTGACATTTTAATGTATTTTGCTATTTGTTGGAAGCCGCCCAGAGTGGTGGGGGAAACCCAGCCAGATGGGCGGGGTATGTATAAATAAATAAATAAATAAATAAATAAATAAATAAATAAATAATCTTGGTGAGGCGGGCTACTAATTTGTGTAAAATATATGGCAAGCCTCTCTCTCTACAAGCAGATGCAGGCAATCTTGTTTGATTTCCAGTTTGCCTGGCTTAGGTATTAGGTCTGATGGGAAGGGTTTGGAAAGATTATTGGAATCCCTTGAGACTTGACATGCCCTGTAGAAAGGTAATGAGAGACTTTTGGTAGGTTGTGGTGTGTTTGTGGGTAGTCAGTGTCTCAGTCGGGTTTCAGGTGCCTCGCCTGTTTTAGGAGGAGAGAGGACACTTCCCCATACCATTGTCTAACAGCTGTTCAAGTTACGTGATCTGGGATCACTGGCACCCAATATCCAAACATTGGCGAAGCCCACTGCTCCCGCCTCAGGAACCAAGGTTGGTGATAGCTCGTTGTTGTTGTTTAGTCGTTTAGTCGTGTCCGACTCTTCGTGACCCCATGGACCATAGCACGCCAGGCACTCCTGTCTTGCACTGCCTCCCACAGTTTGGTCAAACTCATGTTCGTAGCTTCGAGAACACTGTCCAACCATCTTGTCCTCTGTCGTCCCCTTCTCCTTGTGCCCTCCATCTTTCCCAGCATCAGGGTCTTTTCCAGGGGGTCTTGTCTTCTCATGAGGTGGCCAAAGTATTGGAGCCTCAGCTTTACGATCTGTCCTTCCAGTGAGCACTCAGGGCTGATTTCCGAGGGGTGCCCAAATCCATTGAAAACAGTTGGCCAGACTGACAAACTACTTTCCATAGTATTAGATTCCTTAATACCCTTTTATTAACAGAAGCAGAAGACATCAAGAAGAGGTGGCAAGAATACACAGAGGAATTATACCAGAAAGATATGGAGGTCTCGTACACCCCAGGTAGTGTGGTTGCTGACCTTGAGCCAGACATCTTGGAGAGTGAAGTCAAATGGGCCTTAGAAAGCACTGCTAATAACAAAGCCAGTGGAAGTGATGATATTCCAGCTGAACTATTTAAAATTTTAAAAGATGATGCTGTTAAGGTGCTACACCCAATATGCCAGCAAGTTTGGAAAACTCAGCAATGGCCAGAGGATTGGAGAAGATCAGTCTACATCCCAATTCCAAAGAAGGGCAGTGCCAAAGAATGCTCCAACTACCGCACAATTGCGCTCATTTCACACGCTAGCAAGGTTATGCTTAAAATTCTACAAGGCAGGCTTAGGCAGTATGTGGACCGAGAACTCCCAGAAGTGCAAGCTGGATTTCGAAAGGGCAGAGGAACCAGAGACCAAATAGCAAACATGCGCTGGATTATGGAGAAAGCTAGAGAGTTCCAGAAAAACGTCTACTTCTGCTTCATTGACTATGCAAAAGCCTTTGACTGTGTCGACCACAGCAAACTATGGCAAGTTCTTAAAGAAATGGGAGTGCCTGATCACCTCATCTGTCTCCTGAGAAATCTCTATGTGGGACAAGAAGCTACAGTTAGAACTGGATATGGAACAACTGATTGGTTCAAAATTGGGAAAGGAGTACGACAAGGTTGTATATTGTCTCCCTGCTTATTTAACTTATATGCAGAATTCATCATGCGAAAGGCTGGACTAGATGAATCCCAAGCAGGAATTAAGATTGCCGGAAGAAATATCAACAACCTCAGATATGCAGATGACACAACCTTGATGGCAGAAAGCGAGGAGGAATTAAAGAACCTTTTAATGAGGGTGAAAGAGGAGAGCGCAAAATATGGTCTGAAGCTCAACATCAAAAAAACCAAGATCATGGCCACTGGTCCCATCACCTCCTGGCAAATGGAAGGGGAAGAAATGGAAGAGGAAGATTGAGGGCACTAGGAGAAGGGGACGACAGAGGACAAGATGGTTGGACAGTGTCCTCGAAGCTACGAACATGAGTTTGACCAAACTACGGGAGGCAGTGCAAGACAGGAGTGCCTGGCGTGCTATGGTCCATGGGGTCACGAAGAGTCGGACACGACTAAACGACTAAACAACAACAACAACAATACCCTTTTATAGTATGTATTACATTTCCAGCCTGCTTGGCTAGACTATGTGTGTTGTAACTTGTTTGGGGTTAAAAAGTATTTTAGAAACTTCTTCACATTGGTTTTGGTCTGTGAATTTTCGAATCATCTAGAGAATATGAGCTCTTTGATGAAAAGTACTATTTTGTGTTATGAACCAGAAAGTAATGGCCTATCTGACTACAGAAAGTGGTCTAAAGCATCTATCTTTAATCTTCTTGTGTAAGTGTTCTAGACACAGTAATTTCCAATAACAATAATGGAATAAATAGCTCATTAACCCCTTTAAAGCTCCTGATACCATGACAATATCTAAATGAACTGGCAGAGAAATGGGCATTGTTCAAATCAGAAAGTTAACAGTGAGATGTAACATCAGTGAGGTCAGTAATATATTTTTATTCCAAACATCCAGATGGGTGATGTGCTCTTTCTAAATAAAAGGAGGTACGAAAAGCAAAACCAGCCTCATAGGCACATAAATCATTTCACCTTTGAAATCAGCTCGAAACATTATACAAAACAGCACTTTCTAAATTTCTGCGGCGGGAGGGCGATGCTTGTTTAGCCATAGTTTAACTCACAGAGCCAACATCACCTGAAACATCATATTTATGCATTTCTGATAGATAATAACCCTATCGATATTGCACCATTCTAGTCATAAATTAATAGCCTGACATTCTAATACCCACTGCAGCACCGAATGTCATGGATATTTATTGAATGGGAAATAAAAGTGCAATATCTAGTTTGAGCAGGATATTCCCATAACAATAAAAAGTATAGATTTGGCTTTAGGGAACAATTCCCTTGGCTTCAACGTCTCAGAAAGAAAGCAGGTCAAAAATATGAAGAATGTAATTATTAAATAGGGTTATATGGACAGATCAAAATCAAACTGCAGGGGGAGGGGAGATAATACTATATTAGAAAGTGTGCTTTGGAAGCCCATTTACATTTCCATCATAGTAATAGTATGTGCAGTAAATCCAGTTCAGGAAAATAAAATGCAGGAAAAGGGAGGTGTCCCGTAGCTTCATGTCTAAAAGGACCTTGTAAAATGGTATCTACACTGATCATTTGTGCAGGCTATTTACCCGATGTATCTTAAAGTCTCTGAATGGATACAAATTCATCAATTATATCCCACAGCCTATTAAATTTCAGTTGAAATTTGATTTAAAACATAGCAAATATCAATTGTCCTCCTCAACCCTTTGCCTGCTTTATTCTCGCCTCCAAAATTAGCACAAGGGGGGAATTCTCCCAATACTTCGGAAAAGCTGCCCAAAACTCAGATGCAGTTTCAAGAGGAGAAGGGCACCTCTCTGGTTTTGGCCTTTCGGAGGTCTCTAGACCCAGGGACCCAGGTGGCGCTGTGGTTAAACCACTGAGCCTAGGGCTTGCTGATCAAAAGGTCGGCAGTTCGAATCCCTGTGACGGGGTGAGCTCCCATTGCTTGGTCCCAGCTCCTGCCAACCTAGCAGTTTGAAAGCACGTCAAAATGCAAGTAGATAAATAGGAACTGCTACAGCGGGAAGGTAAACGGCGTTTCCATGTGCTGCTCTGGTTCGCCAGAAGCGGCTTTGTCTTGCTGGCCACATGACCTGGATGCTATACGCCGTCACAACTGGACCTAGTGGTCAGGGGTCCCTTTACCCTTTACCTTTTTAGACCACCAGCAAGTTAAAACCTGTGGGATCAGTGTCAGTTGTTGCAGCCTGATGGTGAAGGCAGGAGGTTTGCGGCTGTGATGCCAAGAACACCTCGATCCTTGACTTGTTAAATCTAGTAGGAACGCATTGACTGGAAGGGATCTCAGAGTAGCGAAAGCACCACTGGAGGAAGGAGTTAGGCCCACTGCTTTGAATGAGGTGATATTGTGGCCCCTCTTGAAGTGGCCCCCTCTGAATTCAGAGGCATTAGAAAGCTACCATCCAGTCCCTAATATTGCCTTCCTGGTCAAGGTGATCGAAAGAGTAGGGGCGAGACAACTTCAGATTTACTGACAGGAAGCATATCATCTAGTTCCATTTGAGGGACTGTTGTTGTTGTTGTTGTTTAGTCGTTTAGTCGTGTCCAACTCTTCGTGACCCCATGGACCAGAGCACGCCAGGCACTCCTGTCTTCCACTGCCTCCTACAGTTTCGTCAAATTCATGTTGGTAGCTTCAAGAACACTGTCCAACCATCTTGTCCTCTTTATTTTTCTTTAGTTGCATTCCTTGCAAATAACTATTTGACTTGTTGAGGGGTAAATTCTTGAGAAGGGCGCATGACAGACGTCTTTCAGACTTTCCCCAGTCTATGAAGATGGATGGAAGGATGAAGAAGAATATTTTTTCCTGAATTCTGTGACTTGGTCAATAAGCAATTAGGCATTTTATCATAAAGTTTAAGTGGCGGTACTAATAGAGGTTTGTATGCACATGGGCACGTGAGAGCAGAGGATAATTTTTATGACTCCAGCAGAGATGTGTGAAACAAACAGAAGTCAATTTTACTAGCGTAATGACTAGCTGCACCCTCTCAATTCCCTCAGAAAATAGCCTTACTCAAATCAGTTAATTAGTACAAAAGAGCACTTGCTCACAGACTGTTCAACTGTTAGAGAGAGTGCATGGAAATCTTTCAAAGCGGCACATGATTAACACATTCTGGGGGGCAAACCCACAACAGTTATTAGTGGCCACTAGAAATGTAGAACATAAGAGCCAGCTCTAAAGCACACGTTAAAACCTTTTATTATCTTACAATTTCATAAGTCATTAGTTTTTAAACTTAAAAAAAATTAAAAGGAACTCTGGCGGGAAGCTGACGAAACAGATTTAGTTACTGCAACAGACTCACAATACTTCCAAGTGGAAATTCTGAACTTTTACGATCTGTGTGTCAACATTACCTACATTTTTCTCACTCAGCCATATCCCCATAGCAAATGAGCTATGCTTTCTTACAACACTGCTTCCATTTTTTTCTTTCCAGAAAATATTATTATTATTTATAGAGGTACCAAAAGCGTAGTTATCAGCACTGAAGAAGTCTCGTGCTAAGAGGTGTACCTGAGCTCTTGACTAAAAGAGAGAAGAAAGCACTAGTGCTTTTTTTGTTTCAAAAAAAATGTTTAGGGGTACTCTCATTTTCCTACTCATATTGAAATACTGCCCCTTAATGAGGCCAAACTTAGATTCACAAAATATTTAGAGGTATGCGTACCTCTGCGTCGCCCCAGAAAAAAGCACTGGAAAGCACCACATCTCTTCAGAATTCTCCAACTCTCCTCCTCCCCACACTGCTAGTGAACCCAGACTTGAATCTAATTGATCTTTTTTCGTCTCCAGTTTTATGTAACACTAAACAATAGATAAGGCATCCATTCCCTTTTAGTCTTTGCCTTTATATTTTTAGCCATCTGTCTATCTAGAAGTGTCATAAACCGAACCAAATAAATCATTTATAACAATGCCTAGCGTGCAACATAAAAACAGAATTTCCCTTAAATGCCACTGCTACTGGTAAACTCAACAAACGTATTTGTTTTAATACCTTTAGGGTTGGTGGATGGGGAAACCCAGCAGTGGCTGGGAAAACCCAGCCAGATGGGCAGGGTATAAATTTTATTATTATTATTATTATTATTATTATTATTATTATGGCAATCAAATCATGCTTGATTTATGTCACATGCAAACAAAATATATGGATCCATTACTATTTCTGAGATTCTGTCTTTATCCCACTTTGACCTACAAAGCTAAAGCTGTTGCTGGCATCCATCTGTCTCAAGAGATAATGGAGTGCGCCTCTGGAGGTGAAGTCAAATCACTGCATTAGCAGCACTCAAGTCAGTTCCCTCGGGCACAACATTCCTTGTTTTGCTAGAGTGGACATTCAAGGGAATGTTTGGTCCAGCCAGTTGAAACTTCCTGTTCTGGCCTGGAGCATCCTTCCTTGCATGTGACTACTGGTGGGTATGACCTTTCCAGACCTGGTAAAAGGCCAAGGCACGCTGCCACTCTCTTCTCTTTTCCATCTTCCTTTCGTCCTGCAAACTTCCCAGACTGCTAACTGCAGTCATTAGGTCAACCCACATACAGTGGTACCTCAGTTTATGAACACAATTGGTTCTGGAAGTCTGTTCATAAACTGAAGCGTTCATAAACTGAAGCGAACTTTTCCATTGAAAGTAATGGAAAGTGGATTAATCCGTCCCAGACGGGTCCGCGGAGTACTCAACCTGAAGCGTATTTAACCCGAAGCATGGGTGTAATTGGTTCCGGAAGTCTGTTCATAAACTGAAGCGTTCATAAACTGAAGCGAACTTTCCCATTGAAAGTAATGGAAAGTGAATTAATCCGTTCCAGATGGGTCCGCGGCGTTCGTAAACCGGAAATTCATAAACCGAGGTGTTCATAAACCGAGGTTCCACTGTATGGGGTAAACCTGTTTGCATATGCTTGTAACTTTAAGCCTTAAGCAAGCCTGCAGGGATCACACTGTGCTCCCCCAGATCATGAGTAAACTTCCTTTTTATTGCTTATGAATAAGACTGTGGTGTCTTTATTCTTGTAGAGGGGATTCAAGGGGTCTTACCAGGAAAATATTAAAACACATTTCAATCTGGACAAGCCAGATTGAATTGCATATTGTCTTGAGAAACTCGCATGAGTTTGCAACGTGCTTTCTGCTGTGCAAAGGGGAATGCACTCTGCTAAGTAAAGGAACTTGCTAAAGCAAGTTAGGAAGGATATTAATAAACAATATATCCTCTTTCTTAAAGAAATGGGAGTGCCTGATCACCTCATCTGTCTCCTGAGAAATCTCTATGTGGGACAAGAAGCTACAGTTAGAACTGGATACGGAACAACTGATTGGTTCCAAATTGGGAAAGGAGTACGACAAGGTTGTATATTGTCTCCCTGCTTATTTAACTTATATGCAGAATTCATCATGCGAAAGGCTGGACTAGATGAATCCCAAGCCGGAATTAAGATTGCCGGAAGAAATATCAACAACCTCAGATATGCAGATGACACAACCTTGATGGCAGAAAGCGAGGAGGAATTAAAGAACCTTTTAATGAGGGTGAAAGAGGAGAGCGCAAAATATGGTCTGAAGCTCAACATCAAAAAAACCAAGATCATGGCCACTGGTCCCATCACCTCCTGGCAAATAGAAGGGGAAGAAATGGAGGCAGTGAGAGATTTTACTTTCTTGGGCTCCTTGATCACTGCAGATGGTGACAGCAGTCATGAAATTAAAAGACGCCTGCTTCTTGGGAGAAAAGCAATGACTAACCTAGACAGCATCTTAAAAAGCAGAGACATCACCTTGCTGACAAAGGTCCGTATAGTTAAAGCTATGGTTTTCCCAGTAGTGATGTATGGAAGTGAGAGCTGGACCATAAAGAAGGCTGATGGCCGAAGAATGGATGCTTTTGAATTATGGTGCTGGAGGAGACTCTTGAGAGTCCCATGGACTGCAAGAAGATAAAACCTATCCATTCTGAAGGAAATCAGCCCTGAGTGCTCACTGGAAGGACAGATCCTGAAGCTGAGGCTCCAATACTTTGGCCACCTCATGAGAAGAGAAGAATCCTTGGAAAAGACCCTGATGTTGGGAAAGATTGAGGGCACTAGGAGAAGGGGACGACAGAGGACAAGATGGTTGGACAGTGTTCTCGAAGCTACGAACATGAGTTTGACCAAACTGCGGGAGGCAGTGCAAGACAGGAGTGCCTGGCGTGCTATGGTCCATGGCGTCACGAAGAGTCAGACACGACTAAACGACTAAACAACAACAACAATCCTCTCCTGGCTCCCTGGACATTCACACAGGTACAAGCCTGGGAGGTGTGTATGGGTTGCCCAGATGACAACACCCACCTCTTGGCATTGCTATGTGGTCCAAAGGAAAGCAGAGCAATTGCTCAGCTGCAGGAGCTGCTGGAAGGAGGCCTACAAGGCACCATCCAATGGATTTGTGTAGGATTTACTGATTAGCCTTTTCTTCTGCCAAATATGTCCCACAAGGCAGCAGAGGTTTAGAATCAGAGGTTTCCTTCTCCTAGATAGGCTGCCTTCCCAGGTTGACAAGCCCCATTGGACCCTCACTTCCCACTACAGCACATTCAAAGCTGCATCAACAGAAGTAAGGTGTCCCGATCAAGGGAAGTAATAGTCTCACTCTATTCTGCCTTGGTCAGACCACACCTGGAGTCCTGCGTCTAGTTCCGAGCACCACAATTTAAAGAAGGATATTGACAAGCTGGAAAGTGTGCAGAGGAGGGCAACCAAAAGTCTGGAAACAAAGCTCTATGAGAAATGGCTGAGGGAGTTAGGCATTTAGCATGGGAAAGAGGAGACTGAGAGCATATATGATAGACATTTTCACATCCTTCCCTTTGCTGTTTGCTACAGGCCCAAGGAGGGAACCTTCTGCCACATCCAGTGGTGTCAGCCCAACCTGCTGCTCTCAGCTCCCATTTCAGCAGCTTTGCAAAGGGCTGGGTAGCAGTGGGCACCACACCCCCAAAGCAGGAGGGTGATCTCCATGATGTCACCATCCTAAAATAACGTAGGGCCAGATTGGGGGAATCCCTGGGAGTTTCTCTAGGTCAGGAGTGGGGAACCTACAGCCAAGCGCTGGATGGAATGAAGTAGTGGTCCAAATCTGGTCTGCAAGCCATAAGCTCCAGGCTTTTAACTATCAAGTGAAATGGTCAGAAGAAAGGTTTTTCACAACTATGTAACTAAAGCATCAAAGAATACATACTTGAAACAATACATATACTTCTATGTTTTGGCTCCCCAGATAATCTGATTTCTTTATAATTCATCTAGTTTTACATATTGCATTATTTTACCTCTATATATGAACCCTCTGGGTACATCTATGCTTACATGTTCTGTTGTACCTCATACTCTTTCATTTGAAGAAACCGAGGCACCCTCAGTTGCTTGAAGGGCAGAAAGAACAGCTGTAGAGACTTGTAATGGTGGCACCAAAGAACTCCCATTTGTGATTTTTTATTTGAAATTAAATTGAATATTATAAAGTTGCAAGGTTAGGTTGTTGTTGTTGTTTAGTCGTTTAGTCGTGTCCGACTCTTCATGACCCCATGGACCATAGCATGCCAGGCACTCCTGTCTTGCACTGCCTCCCACAGTTTGGTCAAACTCATGTTCGTAGCTTCGAGAACACTGTCCAACCATCTCGTCCTCTGTCGTCCCCTTCTCCTAGTGCCCTCAATCTTTCCCAACATCAGGGTCTTTTCCAGGGAGTCTTCTCTTCTCATGAGGTGGCCAAAGTATTGGAGCCTCAGCTTCAGGATCTGTCCTTCCAGTGAGCACTCAGGGCTGATTTCCTTCAGAATGGATAGGTTTGATCTTCTTGCAGTCCATGGGACTCTCAAGAGTCTCCTCCAGCACCATAATTCAAAAGCATCCATTCTTCGGCGATCAGCCTTCTTTATGGTCCAGCTCTCTTCATGGATCAATGCCTCGTCATGGCGAAGGGGCTTGAATAACTCAGAGAAGCTATGAGCTATGCCATGCAGGGCCACCCAAGATGGACAGGTCATAGTGGAGAGTTTTGACTAAACGTGATCCACCTGGAGAAGGAACTGGCAAGCCACTCCAGTAT
Source organism: Zootoca vivipara (assembly GCF_963506605.1). NCBI lineage: Eukaryota > Metazoa > Chordata > Lepidosauria > Squamata > Lacertidae > Zootoca > Zootoca vivipara. The sequence goes on from NC_083280.1 coordinate 89,777,155, forward strand.
CCCTGCCAAGAAAACTCCCTGGACAAAGACAACAGGCAAGTGGTTTAGAAATACTTTCAAATAAATAGATCTGCTGCCACGTGGAATCCTAGTTTTAATCCCACTTCCGCCTGTCAGTGGAACAGAAACGTTTTCAGCAGCAATTACAGGAGCTAAATTGTCAACCCACAATGCAAGCCTAACGGTAAAAGTCCAGTTGTTTAAAAACAAGAACTTATATTACCCACCTGTAACCAATGTCATTAAGAGGATGCATACATCAGACCATATTCTTGATCCCTTTGTTTATTAACCTACCACTTGATTTAAATATAATCAGTGGCAGAGATTAATCCCATCTGTTTCACGTATAAGGCTGTCTCTGCTCGATCACATTGGTGTCTCAAGAGAAGCCCCTGGACATGGCTGATATTGCGAGGTGGAGGTCCTTTTGCTTCATTCATCCGTCTGTTTGTTTTAAGAGAAACCTTGCAGGTCCCTTGACCTGCTAAAAGAATGCCATGCCACCGCCGCGGAAGCGATCCCAGGTTTTCCCCTGTCAGACAAATCATGGCTCAACCCCAAATCCCTCCCGTTACATCGGAAAGCCTGAACTCCCGGCCCCGGCTCCTCTAATGGCGCCTCTGACAAAAGCCGGAGAATAATCCCCAGGCTGAGCTAATCAAAGGTGAAAAGGCGGAATCAGTAAGTGTCGTATCCTTTTGCCACTTTCATCAATCCGACTAACTGAATTTGAGCTAAAGCTTGGTAAATTTTCTGCAAAGGGAAATTAATATGTAACACATCTGAGGCCTGGCGCGGGCCTGCAAAATTGGAAAGGCTGTATTATATGAGAGGGCGATTATTGAGGGGGAAGAATGGCCGAGGACCAGATAATCAGAAAGGAGCTCCGGCGCGTCTCTCCGGCGGTTTTGATGGTATACTCGCCCATCCACCTTTGAAGCAGAGGTGAAATTCTTTCAATCTCTCTCTCTCTTTCTCCTCTCCACGTCAGGAATATATTCCATTGCCCATTTCTGTTGCCCACACATGATTGAATCAATTCAATTACCTCGGAAAATACATATTCAGGCCATGAAGATGCTCTGGGTGAAAGTGGGGGGGGGGGAGAGAGACAAAGAAATCTGTACTTACCCAATAATAAGTTTCATTTGAAGGAGGTTTGAAAACAATTCTCCCTCGCATTTGTCCCTGTCAGGTCACATTATTCACAAATGAAGTTTACAAAATATCAATTCAATTTCAATAAAGGGAGGCTGAATCTCAACACGCAAGTGTTGAATTTACCAAATCATAATCCTTGAGGGGACCCTGGTGGCTTCCAAATATTTTTTCCAGTCTGAGGTAATCAAAAGCAGACTGCTGAATACTAATACATTCAATTTCACCCCTTTTGTTCGCATCTGTTCCCTTATAATACTATTTTTCTACACTTTCAAAGCATTGATGATGGCGCTGTATTCTGGAATAGGGACTGTGGAGAAGAGGGTACCTTGTAACTTAGACAGCTCTGTAAAATGGAATATTTCTACACCATTTCTATTTTAAAAATCAATTTGTTGATTAATAAACTAAGGGGCATCCTGGCAAGCAATCAGCTCCAATGCCATGGCCACCCCACTAATTTTCTAATTTCTAATCCACAGTATTTGTTCACCAAACTAGATTCTTCCATTGCCATCTTAAAAGAAGAAGACAGTTTTGGCTTTTTGCTCACTTCAGTTTTACTGAATACAGCAACTTGAAGAATCATAAGCCACGCTGACTTCAGGTTCAATCCTGTGAGAAACTGAGCTCTTTCATCCGAACAGATACTGCTCCACCCCATGAGAAAAATATTAATTGCCATTGCATTGGACTCAGACATAGAAAGCTACGGTACCTGCCGAAAATCATCGGAGCTCAGAAAGTTGATTTTAAAAAGACCTTGTTCAAGTTCAACATGTCCAAAATGGAACCAAGTCCCGTTAAGGTTTGTCCCTTTACAAAATTCAGTTTAGCTCATGTGCAGTTGTTCCGTTCATGGTTCAATTCAAGTTCGTTCAAATGATCTGCCAAAAAATAAGAAAGCACAAAAAAGAATCGGCATTCAGAAAGTTAGAAGCTGCTGTGCTGAAGTATAAAATATGCTTAAACAGATTAAGATAACTCATAACGCACAAATAAATTGTTTAATTTATTTCCTCCCAACAATTATGATATTGAAGCTTAAAGCCTCAAAGAGTTTAAGAAGAAAAACAAAAACAAATGCGGAGCTTCCGGGTTCAGCGCCAGCGCCGATCGGCAGGGTCTCGTCTCGTCTCCGAGACGGCCCGTCCCTGCTAGGAGTGGGGAGGGCAGCGAGAGCGACGCTGCGCCCCTTAGAACCTCGGGAAGGGCGTCCCGGGGGCAATTTGCTCGGCACAGCCCAAATCCGGACTCCCCAACTCTTCGGTTAGCTCTAATAAGAGCTCCGGAGCGAGGAGGGTAGAAGTCGCGGGGGCCATGTTGAGCGGCAACGTTATTCTAGCAGGGAGAAGCTTCAAGCCGAAGGCGGAGAGCGCTGGATTCTTCCGAAAATAAAACGATTGGAAAAGATTGTAAGTAACCTCACGATTTGGATTATAAAACAATTTGGATCTGGGAGAGAGGGGAGAAAAGAGGAAGCCACCCCCCCCCCACGGCAACAAAAGAGACAGTAAATAGAAACCCGAAGCCATAAACAGAAGATTTGCAATTCAAAGGATCCCTCAAAGGCATCAAAGAGAATCTCCCCTTTGATGCAGGGTGAGAAGGGGAGAGAGACTGTGGTTTATGACTGCCCTGCAGCAAGAGGTAAAGACTGAGAAAAATCTTTCTCTTCCTCGGGAGCCGGCAGCCCAGGCAACCCAGTGAGTTGATCAGGATTTATGAGTCAATTTTTATTTCATTTTGTATTTCTGGACTTTGTGGAATTTCTTTTCTGGTTTAAATGTTTGTGAAATGTGAGTTCGAACTTTATTGTTAATAAGACTTGAAGAATGCAGCCAGCTTGTTAAAATGGAGTCGAGAAAATAAACTGTGATCATATTCCACCCCACGTGACAAGTTTTGACCTTGGCAGGATTGAATTATGTCAACAAAAAAGTGTTCCCCTGAGTTCCAGCGGTCTGTTTTGACCTTAATGTGGGAAACAAGAATAGAGCTATGTCAAGAGGAGACACGACGGCAAGAGTTACAGAAAAAATTTCAGATGGTGATGGCAGAATATGATTTTTTAGGAGATGAAGCTTTTGACACTGAAAAAGATGAATGTGAGAATGACAATGATGATGACTGTGATTTGGAAGGAAAAGATGAAGATGAGGACTGTGATGATTCAACACAAAATGAAGCACACCACGAAAAAAATGATGACTTTACTCTACAAAAAGTTGGATGGAGTGCCCCGCTTTTGAGGGGGGCACGATTGGTATTATTGGAACTCCAGAACGCCCACAGGGAAGAAGGAAAAAATATGCAGAGAAGAGAAGAAATTCAGGGGCCCTGTATGGTGGCCTGGATGGCAAAAGACTGTAAACAGGGGGTGGGGTGAAGGGAAAGTGATGTTGTGATTACATGGATGGATTAACAGGTTTATAACTGGTCTGCTGATTATGGAATTTGCTGGATTGGGGGGGTGGAGCCGGTAATCGGGGATGTAAGGTTAAATTGAGAATAGTTATAGTTTTAAAAGTGAATGGATTTTGGAAAATGTGAAAATATGGAGGCTTACAGAGGGAGAAAAAATTAGGCACGGGAAGATAAAATGGGAGTTTGATTTTTCAGTGATTTGAAGTTGTATAAGATACAAAGGTGTATTTCTATAAAGTAAGAAACTGTTGCAGATGATAAAAAAGGGATGAAAACCGGGGAAGGGGGGGGGAGGGGAAGCCCACAAAATATGGTTTTACAATCATGAATGTAAGAAAATTTTTTCTGTTTTGTATTGTTTTTTTCTCTTTTTTGCCCTTTCTTTTTTTTTCTTTTTTCCTATTTCTATTTTTCTCTCTTTTTTTTGGTATGACAATAGATGGTTGGATGGATGGCCTCCTGCGTACTGCCCTGGTTTGCTGGAGCTCCCTGGTGGCAGGGGGGGGGCTTTGGGGTCAGGGGAGGGGGAGGAGGACAGAAATCCAAGCATAAAATGGAACATCTCTGACTGTTCACATACATGGGATACTTCTGTGGCAGGGGAGGACCCATGTGGGTGGGTAGGAAGGAGGTGGAAAAGGTGTTTATGTATGTACCGTTTTTTTTTTGTTTTTTTGTATTCTGTAAAATTAATAAAAAGTATGTTTAAAAAAAACAAAAACAAATGCAAGACAGCAAACTTGGAATTAAACTAGAAATCGTTCAAAGTTCTACTGCAGAATTTCAGCTCACCTGACAATTATGAGAACTGCATTCAGGTGTAGTTTAGAGATTGTCTGCGCTAATTCAGTGAAGGTGGTTAAATCGAACTAGCAAAGAGAATTATCCCCATTTACAGAGGCACTGAGCACTGTTTTTTATACCTGCAAACACAGGACGTATTTCCAGCTTCGTTTGGGGAGATTAATTAGTAGATAAACATGCAGAGTATGTGGTTGGGCAAAATCATGTCACCTGAAGTACACACAAACATTAAACACGGTAAAATCATCTGGAATGCCCTTTCTAACCTGTTTCAGGCGAGGCAACTGAGAAAATGGTGAGCAGCAGGTGAGCAGCAACAGGGGAAATCAAACTAGTGCAGCGCTTGCGGGAAAAGGGAGAGAAGGGTTACTAATGTAAATAAAAGGGTGAGGGGCAAGGGAGAAATCCGTCTTGGTCAGTGTCCTTCAGGGTAGAGACCCAATCTTGGCGTCTGAGGCATACTTGATTGGCACTTTGCTGTAGGACTGTCAGTTGTCATTATCTTTATGAAAAATGCTGTTGCTGCAGGAATTCCAGGGAAAATACATTTCTGACTTTCTGGGTGGAAAAAGGTGGGGAAAGTATGACCTTGCATATAGCCTGGAGCCTGAAGGAAGAGGCTCTACTCTGGAACACGAGGAGCATGCCATGATATCCTATGCCAGGCATGTCAAACCTGTGGCCCTCCAGATGTTTTGGCCTACAACTCCCATGATCCCTAGCTAGCAGGTCCAGTGGTCGGGGAAGATGGGAATTGTAGTCCAAAACATCTGGAGGGCCGCAGGTTTGACATGCCTGTCCTATGCCATGAGAAGGAATGGTTGTTTTGCTACTGTTAAGTGTCGGTGTATCTTCATACCTTCATAAATCAGCAACTATCAAATGACCAAGGACCACATAATTTTCCTCCTTCGTTTCTTGCTTCCCTTACTGAAATATACTCGGAGTCGAGAGTGAATTTCATGCTCTTTATTCAGCTCGTAGTCATCAAGGAGAAGAAGAGAAGAATGCCCTTTTCCCAAAACCATCTGCTTATATACATTATTTACACAATGGGCTTTGCGTGATTGGCTACTTCAGGGCTACACCTGTGGGCCAATCAGTTTGTGGATTGACTTCTGCCAGCAGCCTCATTGGCTGCTCCTGCAGGCTAATCAGGTTGCGGATTCACTCCCACTTGGAGTTGGATTGCGTGGCTCCTGCGGACCAATCAGACTGCTGATTCTGGATCCTATTGTTCTATGATTCAGCTCAGTACATAACACTTACATTTTAGCTGAAGCAGCCCATCTTTAACCCAAAAAGTGGAGGTCACTTATTTGGGGACTGAGGAATTTCTGATTGTCCAGGAAAGCCTTTCTTTTTCTTTTCTTTTTAAAACCTTCCTCGCCTTGTATCTCAGGTGAAATTGGACTGTGGCCGTTTGCAGCAAGAGGTTTTATATAGGCGATTATTGAATCATGGTCTATACTTCCATGATGGACTGCTGGTAAGAGATGGGCTTGGGAAGAAAGTGTTTGGCAGGGGGTTTCACAAACCTGATCAGGAGGACTATAAACTTAACTCCTGCAGAATAGAATCATAGAATTGGAAGAGACCACAAGGGCCATCCAGTCCAACCCCCTGCCAAGCAGGAAACACCATCAAAGCTTTCTTGACATATGCCTGTCAAGCCTCTGCTTAAAGACCTCCAAAGAAGGAGACTCCACCACACTCCTTGGTAGCAAATTCCACTGCCAAACAGCTCTTACTGTCAGGAAGTTCTTCCTAATGTTTAGGTGGAATCTTCTTTCTTGTAGCTTGAATCCATTGCTCCGTGTCCGCTTCTCTGGAGCAGCATAAAACAACCTTTCTCCCTCCTCTATATGACATCCTTTTATATATTTGAACATGGCTATCATATCACCCTTTAACCTTCTCTTCTCCAGGCTAAACATACCCAGCTCCCTAAGCCGTTCCTCATAAGGCATCGTTTCCAGGCCTTTGACCATTTTGGTTGCCCTCTTCTAGACACGTTCCAGCTTGTCAGTATCCTTCTTGAACTGTGGTGCCCAGAACAGTACTCCAGGTGAGGTCTGACCAGAGCAGAATACAGCGGTACTATTACTTCTCTTGATCCAGATGCTATACTCCTATTGATGCAGCCCAGAATTGCATTGGCTTTTTTAGCTGCTGCATCACACTGTGGACTCATAATACGATATAGTGAAGAATGTGTGAAGCCAGGCCAACCATGTGGGTACCCACTAATATGCAAGAAAAACAGTAAGGTCAGGTTGGGGTGTTCAGTCCAGGGTTTCCAAGGCACAGAGCATGGGAAATAAACAGAATACATTCAAAATATAAACAAAGGAAGATAAATATGATTTAACTGGCATTATTGAAACCTAGTGGGATCACATCACTGGAATGTAGGGAACATTTACAAACTGTTACAAAAATATAATACTGTATTTTTCCATGCATAACACCCCCCTGTGTATAAGACGACCCCCAATTTTTAACATTAATTTATAATTTTAAAAAAACCATCATCATATACATGGAAAAATATGGTACAATTTCTAAAACAAAAATAAAATAAAAATATAAACAACAGGGCCAATTGAAAAACAGAGCCAAGATATTTATCCTTTCCAGTAGCTTCAGCATCCTAAAATGATCTCTGAAATGATACTGCCATAACCAGCCTTCTAAAAAACAATAAGGGAGCTGACCTGATGGGCCTCCTGTGGGAGGGAATTCTAAAATGAGGGTATAATCACTGGAAGAGGTCTATTCTGTTTTGTGAAGTGGTAGACACTTTGTATTGCTTAGGTATTAAGCACACTTACATGGAAGTGCATTTTGGCCTAGTCAGTGGGTCGTGATTCTGTGTAAATGTTTTGGATTTGTGGTGCCAGTGTAATAAATTACTCAAAATGGCTGGAAACAAATTTTATTCATAGCCAACAGTAGTGGAAAATTATGGCACAAATTGCATAGCATGAAATCTTGCTGTTGACCTCATTCCATTATAAAACCACCACTGAGTGCAATCCCAAACAGCCTAGCCTGGCATTACGTGAAACAATATACAGTATATTAACCTCATGCTGTTGTAAAAAATGGCTTGATGCTTTGTGAAATTATGCTCAAGACAAAAACCAAATAAGTCAGCATAATGCAACAGTCACTGCTTATTGTGAATCATCAATCCGATACTTTGTGAGCAAAAATCATATTAAAACTATGGTTAATTTAACCATTTAGAAAGTGTACCATTTTGAAACATTTTGGTTGTTTGAGTATGTGACAACCTACCGAGAGGGCAACCGTTAAGTAAGACTAGCTTTTCTTTTCTTTTTACATAAGGGAGCTGAAAATGTCTAATTGAAAAAGAAAGTAAAGACTCCCTACAAAGTGATTTAGCACAGGCATATACACCCTAATGGATTAATTTGGCAATTTCACCATGTAAATACAGCTCAGTGTTGTGCTTGGCATCTTTCTGTCTCGAGAGACAATTGAGTGCGCCTCCGAGAGTGAAGATAAACCGCTGAAGTGTCACAGAACCTAATGTGGCTGCAGAGACCATAACTTGCAACTGCTGCCTCCTGTGCTGTTTTTGATGTATTAGCACCAAAGTGACCTCTCTGGGGTACAAGCCTGGTGGGCAGTGTGTATGGAGGTCCTGGGCTGCCCAGATGACAAGACCCCCCATCTTGGCTTCACTGATGCGGTCCAAAGGAAAGCAGAGCAATATGTTTGGCACCAGGAGTTGCTGGAAGGAGACGTACAAGGCACCACCCAACCGCTTTAGGGACCCTACTCTGGATTTGTGGATGGTTAACTTCTTAGCCAAAGGGACCCAGGTGGCGCTGAGCCTAGGGCTTGCTGATCAGAAGGTCGGCGGTTTGAATCCCTGTGATGGGGTGAGCTCCCGTTGCTTGGTCCCAGCTCCTGCCAACCTAGCAGTTCAAAAGCACGTCAAAATGCAAGTAGATAAATAGGAACCGCTACAGCGGGAAGGTAAACGGCGTTTCCGTGTGCTGCTCTGGTTTGCCAGAAGCGGCTTTGTCATGCTGGCCACATGACCTGGAAGCTATACACCAGCTCCCTCGGCCAATAATGCGAGATGAGCACGCAACCCCAGAGTCGGTCACAACTGGACCTAATGGTCAGGGTCCCTTTACCTTTACCTTTAACTTCTTAGCCTTTTCTTCTTCCAAAGATATCCTTTTCTTCTTCCAAAGAAGACCCTCTTGGCTTCATTGATGTGGTCCAAAGGAAAGCAGAGCAATACGTTTGGCACCAGTCAAAGTACAGACCTTGCCTGAAGGAATTGAGGAAAGGTCGTTGTGGATAAGCCCACAAAGTGATGAAGTGAAGATAGGAGTCCTCTGTTGGCACACCTGTGACATTTACATTTCATAGAATTATAGAATTGTAGAGTTGGGAGGAACCATGAAGGTCACCTAATCCAACCGCCTGCAATGCAGGAATCTCAGCTAAAGCATCCATGGCAGATGGCCATCCAACCTCTGCTTAAATACCTCCAAGGAAGGAGAGTCCACCACCTCCCAAGGGAGTCTGTTCCACTGTTGAACATCTCTGACTGTCAGAAAGTTCTTCCTGGTGTTTAGTTGGAATCTCCTTTCTTGTAATTTGAAGCCATTGGTTGCGGCCCTACACTCCAGAGCAGGAGAAAACAAACTTGCTCCACCTTCGATGTAACAGCCCTTTAGATATTTGAAGATGGCTATCATATTTCTTTGTTTTGTTTTAGTCACTAAACTGGACATGAAGTGGCTAGCACAGATTGTACAGCCTATCCTAATTTTGAGGTTATGCAGTTGAGCATTCTCACGCTGGAATGTAAAGGATGGTACCACTTTCCTTATCTTTTCAGAGCTTTACTCATTTGAATGTCAAGTTTGTTTTCCTAGCAAGTTTCAATATCCAATATACAACTGAATCACTTTATTAAAGTCTTGACTCCGCAACAATAATGCCTAATTAAGAGAGTGTGTGATAATTGTTTACTACAGGATTTTAGGGCACAGCCCACAAAAACATTGCCATCTGCTTACACTTGGCAGAGCTCAGATTATACTACCCATGTCATTTAGAACAATCTTTTAATATCTAAGTGGTAGAGACTGTTCTCTTGACTGTATGCCACGGCAGCGACAAGAATCCTATTAGCTAAGAACTAGAAATCGCATGAATTACCAACAGTTGATGATTGGCAGATGAAGATGATGGAGTTTATGGAACTGGCTGAGATGACCGGAAGAATCCGCAACCGGGGAGAAGAAGCGACTGAAGAAGATTGGAAAGACTTTAAACTGTATTTGAAAAAATATGCTAAAGTTACATATTAAGAATAGAATTAGGATAGAAAGAAGCTGTGGAAGGAAGAAGTAGGTTAAGTAGAGGAGTAAATTAAGTTTTGATAATGTTAGTAAAATGTATTAGAAATTGCTAAAGTTCAATTTGTTAAAGAACCGCAGTAGATGGGAGCCCGAGGGGGTCCCAACAGATAATGTGAAATGAAAAAGGAAATTTTTCTTGTTTATTTGTTCTTTTTTGTCTTTTTCTTTTCTTCTTTCATTGGTGTTGTATTGTTTACTGCTTTGTTCTTTGTTGTTATTTCTTGAAAATTAATAAAAATTATAAAAAAGAGACTGTTTCCCCAAACCTTATCATATGTCTTGCCAGTTCAAGCAGATTCCCTACTATATATTGACATTCCTAAAACTGTTGTCAATCTGCAGTTTGTGTGGCCACCAGTAGGTAGCCATGGCAACACCAGCATGATGACAGTACAGCAGGCAAGCAAGTAAGCAGCATTGCGGGGCAGGAGGCCAAGGTGAACCATTTAGAAGAGGCTGGGAGGTGCATCAGAGAGCAGCTTGGCAAATCTCTCTCTGAAGCACCTCCCACCCTTCTTTAAAAGACGTTGGGGCAAGCTGGGAGGGAAGATTTGGGTGAGCAGTTAGGAGATAGGTGAAGGGGTAGGTGAGATGTTAAAGAGAGGAGTTTGACCAGGATTTGGGAAAGGAGGTTGGCAAGGGCCAGCTCCTTAGAATCATAGAATTGTAGGGTTGGAAGGGACCCTGAGAGTCTAGTCCAACCCCCTGCAATGCAGGTATCTCAACTAAAGCATCCATGACAGATGGCCATACAACCTCTGCTTTAAAACCTACAAGGAATAAGGTTTTCGACTGTTTCTACAACCTCTCGAGGGAGACCGTTTCACTGTGATATTTGAAGATGGCTATCTAATCTCCACTCAACCTCCTCTTTTCTAAGCTGAACATACCCAGCTCTTTCAACCTTTCCTCATAAGGCTTGGCTTCCAGACCCTTGGTCATCTTGGTCACCGTCCTCTGCACATATTCCAGCTTGTCAATATCCTTAAATTGTGGTACCCAGAATTCGACACAGCATTCCAGGTGCGGTCTGACCAGGGCAGAATATAGTGATACTGTTACTTCCCTTGTGTAATTTCATAAAACTGTAGATCACCCAAAATCTCTCAGTGGATCAAAAGAACATAGTAAATCAAACGAGAACTTGACTGCTTTGAGAATTCTATCCTAGCTGATCCTAGAGATGGAACTATTGCCGGGGGGGGGGGGGGAGTTGCTGCAGAATACGTGTTCACTATCATCAATCCATGTGTCTAGTTACAGGTAGGTAGCCGTGTTGGTCTGAGTCCTTCAGTAGCACCTTAAAGACCAACTAAGTTTTTATTTTGGTATGAACACGAAAGCTCATACCAAAATAAAAACTTAGTTGGTCTTTAAGGTGCTACTGAAGGAATTTTTTTTATCAATCCATGTGGTTAGAGTTTTGCATTAATTGGAGGGTTGCTGTTTCTGTATGATTATCTATTTGGCCACAGTTGCAAACTTTACTCATAACTGCCTGTTGATATGCCTCCTTCTCTCCCTACTTGTTTAAATAATTTGCAAAAAAAGAAACACCACTTCAGATCTCAGCTATTTTCATCTGGCTAGCCTAGAACACTTCTCATTTGCATGTAAAGTGCAGTCAATGTGAATTGATCAAAACCAAATTAACAGCAATTGGTTCCAATACTTTCCCTGTTTACACATTAGTTTTCTACCTTTAACATATAGATGTATTGAATTCAGCTTAGCAACCTGGGCATGAATGCTTTGGCCTTTAAAAGAGAAACTTATCTGTAATTAAAATCATGCACAAGTTTTAGTGGGAGCCTGTTTACTGCCCACAAAGAAAGCTGATTTAAAAAATGAATAGATTTCCATGGAGCAGTGGGTATGTTTCATTCTGAGTTAAATCCTCTAAAATTATAGCATTTGATGTTAAACAAGCATCTGGCCATATAAATGTCACCATGCTTGGGTTCAAGATAGTTGTTTTTAAGCCTATATTGATTGTTTCTAAAAAAAATAAGGGTTGCAACCAGATGCTACATTATCCCAGGGATAATTATTCTACCGTGTTTTTGCAAAAATGTACATAGTTACAATATATACCTGCAGGTACCTGGCATATGTAATTTCCTACAGTGCTGAGATGAAAAGTAATATAGGCTTTAGAATTAAACCCAGTCCAAGATATGCTGCTGGCTATAAGAATATGATTTACATTACGGTGCATTGTGACGTGTTTATTATACTTTAAAATGGTAATTACTAGGACTCCCTTATACTTTTTATTCACTACAGTGTGCTGATGTGTGCTACAGAAGTTGCAATAACTTATCTTGGTGTACAATGTATGCAGAATCAGTACTGTAGGGGGGTTTGTTGTTGTTGTTGTTACAGCAGATAATTTGTGATGCTCACTAGACTCGAATAGTTCCTTAGTGTATTGATTGCAATTACTGTAACTGCATAAATATGAAAACCAAGATAAGGCTTTTCCAAAGATGCTACCAAAGTACAGTCACAAAATTAAACTTTCCGTCATTTGAGGCTGGTGTTTCTAGAAAGTAATTATGGGAACAGAGTTGCTTAAATGAACTATAAAAATAGCAAAGTTCTTGACAGTGAAACCAGATTTTGACGTCTGAAATCTGTGCCTGAACTTAGTATCCAAGTTGAACACCACAGCTGCAGTAGTGTTAATGAAACCTTGCTCATTCCCGCTGATTACCTGAGGAATAACCAACTTTTTCAAACTGAGCACATAGATTTCCCGCCCCACCTTCCCCTGGAAATTGTTTAAGGGCAGACACCCAACCCCAGACAAGGGATCATGTTATGGCCCACCTTCAGCAATGACCTCAGGAGGAGGACAACTCTCCCATCCAAGAAGAAGAAGAAGAGGAGGAGGAGGTGGAGGAGGAGGTGGTGGTGGAGGAGGAGTTTGATTTGATATCCTGCCATAGCTGCCAAGTTCCTCTCTGAAAAATAAGGGACCGGACTGAAAGTAGCATACCGGAAGTAGCGCGGTGGCCATTTTGGAACTGGGCGGAGCATGCTCAGAAGTGACTTTTGATGCTGCTCTGCCCAGTTCCAAAATGGCTGCAGCGCAACTTCTGGAGCTTCTGAGCATGCTCCGCCCAGTTCCAAAATGGCCACCGTGCCAGAATAAACCGGGGGGAAACAAAAAAAAAATCCATTTTTTCGGCTGGGGACAGCTGGAAAACGGGGGTTTCCCGGGGAAAATGGGAGAGTTGGCAGCTATGTATCCTGCTTTATCACTACCTTAAGGAGTCTCAAAGTGGCTAACATTCTCCTTTCCCTTGCTCCCCTACAACAAACACTCTGTGAGGTGAGTGGGGCTGAGAGACTTCAGAGAAGTGTGACTAGCCCAAGGTCACCCAGCAGCTGCATGTGGAGGAGCGGGGAAGCGAACCCAGTTCCCCAGATTACGAGTCTACTGCTCTTAACCACTACACCACACTGGCTCTCACACCACACTGGCTCTCTGAAGAATCTGCCAGCAGCTAATACAAAATCAGGATGGCAGAGTCATAATTATATACATCCCTTTCCCTTACTCCCTTTGCTTTTTCAATGTAATAGCTTGCCTCTGCAACCAAGGATGGAGCTACAGTTAGCGGCGTGATGGCACACCATTTCCGTCCATGATGCTTCAGTTGGAATGATGCCCCACCCTAGCTATCTTTAGGTGCTTGCCTGAATGAATAAGAGTGGGATGTGTGTAAAGAGATGGGGGTCACGTTTCTTCCCTGTTTCTCCAAAAATAAGACGTAGCTATAAAATAAGACGTAGCAGGATTTTTAAGCATTCAAGGAATATAAGCCATGCCCTGAAAATAAGACATAGTGATAGGCGCAGCAGCAATGCCGGCCGCAGCAGGAGGAGGAGGAAAAAATAAGACATCCCCTAAAAATAAGCCATAGTGTTTGGGGGGTTTTTTTTAGGAAAAATAAATATAAGACGGTGTCTTATTTTTGGAAAAACACGGGTAAGCACATTCTGTGTCACCCCTGCATGATCAGGAACCCTGCCTTATCAATGTGCAAAAATCTGGCTGAAACCCAAACATTCTGTGCATGCCCCTCTGCAAATTCTTTGCCCACCTTCATTCAGGCAAATGCCTGGCGAGTCCTTTTGTGCCGTGTCGCTTCAGAGACATTGCTGGGGGAGGGGAATGGGGGGCCCACACTGTAGGTTATCATACCAAGGGGGGAAATAAAGGTTGGTGGTACTGCAAGGTTCTCCTTTCCTCAAGGCAATGTAGGCATTTTGTGTGGCAGCGATGTCTGGTGGATTCCACAAGGCAATAATTTCTTCAGGTATATGAGAGAGACTTCAAAGGACTTTCCTCTCATGAAGCTAGCACTCCGAAGTGAGATTGGCAGGTGTATGAAATATAATTGTCTCCCAGAAGCAAGCAGTGGTGTGTGTGTGTGTGTGTGTGTGTGTGTGTGTGTGTGTGTGTGTATTTTAGTATTCTCCATGTGGGATTATGAGGTCTCAAGGTTTCTGGAGCTCACCTGAAGCTACTGTGTGTTTTCTGCTACAGAAATCCTTATCCACAGTCACAGGGATCCAGGGGCAGATCTCCTATGAAACTAATGAACCTTAAGTTTCAAGGCCCCTTATCTCAGAGGGGCCCCAGAAGCAACTTTAGTTCACAACACTTTAAAAAAAATATGGGTCTAGTGCTTTTTTGTTGTCTATATTTCAACAATCCCAAAGTTTGAGAGTCAGTAGCATAGATGTTGTAAATGTTGTTGTAAACAATTCCATTAAAGAAGATAACAGACTTCATTGCTGGTTGTGAAACCCCCTCAAAAAACAGTTCAAGTGTCAGGGCCCCCAAAATGTAGGTCCACCACTACAGGGATCCATTAAAGATTTGTGAAGAACCAGACTTAAGTTGGCCAATATTGTTAAAGATTGGTCGGCTTGACATTACAAACTTCCATTTTAAAAGGTAAAACTCTGTTTTGGGAGCCAGCATGAAGAAGGCTGATGGCCGAAGAATTGATGCTTTTGAATTATGGTGCTGGAGGAGACTCTTGAGAGTCCCATGGACTGCAAGAAGATCAAACCTATCCATTCTGAAGGAAATCAGCCCTGAGTGCTCACTGGAAGGACAGATCGTGAAGCTGAGGCTCCAATACTTTGGCCACCTCATGAGAAGAGAAGACTCCCTGGAAAAGGCCCTGGTGTTGGGAAAGATGGAGGGCTTTTGAATTATGGTGCTGGAGGAGACTCTTGAGAGTCCCATGGACTGCAAGAAGATCAAACCTATCCATTCTGAAGGAAATCAGCCCTGAGTGCTCACTGGAAGGACAGATCGTGAAGCTGAGGCTCCAATACTTTGGCCACCTCATGAGAAGAGAAGACTCCCTGGAAAAGGCCCTGGTGTTGGGAAAGATGGAGGGCACAAGGAGAAGGGGACGACAGAGGACGAGATGGTTGGACAGTGTTCTCGAAGCTACCAACATGAGTCTGACCAAACTGCGAGAGGCAGTGGAAGACAGGAGTGCCTTTTTTTTTTTTTTTAAATAAATTTTTATTCAATTTCCAATTTATCCAATTAAAATAATAAAAAAAACATTCTTTTATACACAACATTATAAATTTTCATCTAACATTTTGCTCTGCCGAGCTACGACTTCCCCCCCTCCCTTCATGCGGGTTTCTTGTTTACTACATTTTTGCAGTTCCTTTTTAACTGTTTGGTCAATTCGTAGGATTTATTTCAATCCTGCAAGTGTTTTTAAAGATCTACAATTTTTCTCCATATAATCCACATATTTACTCCAGTCTTTTTGAAACCTTGTCTCCCCCTGGTCGCGGATCTTGCAAGTCATCCTTGCGAGTTCAGCATAGTCCATCATTTTAATCTGCCACTCCTCAATCGTTGGAATTTCTTGTAATTTCCATTTTTGGGCTAACAAAGTCCTAGCCGCGGTTGTCGCAT
The DNA here is from genome assembly GCF_963506605.1 of Zootoca vivipara. Lineage (NCBI taxonomy): Eukaryota > Metazoa > Chordata > Lepidosauria > Squamata > Lacertidae > Zootoca > Zootoca vivipara. Next base: position 89,792,935 of record NC_083280.1, read on the forward strand.
ACATAAACAATACTTGATCTTCTTTTCTAATCTCTCCTCCCATTATTCCTAGTAAAAATGCTTCAGGTTTTTTTGGGAAAGTATATCTAAACATCTTTTTCAGCTCATTATATAACATCTCCCAAAATCTTTTTACCTTATCGCATGTCCACCACATATGATAAAATTCACCATCTCTCTCTTTACATTTCCAGCAAGTTTTGTCACTCATTCTATACATTTTGGCTAATTTAACTGGTGTTAAATACCATCTATACATCATCTTATACACATTTTCTTTCAAAGCAGTACATGCTGTAAATCTCAACGTTTGAGTCCATAATTTCAACCACGCGTCATAATCAATATTGTGCCCAAAATCTTTTGCCCACTTGATCATCACTTCTTTTGTCAACTCATCCTTCGTATACCATTCTAATAACAAATTGTACATTTTTGACAGAAGCTTTGTTTTGCCTTCTAGCACTTCTATTTGGAATTTGGACCTTTTGTCCTCAAAACCTATTTTCCTGTCTTCCCTAAGAACATCATTTATTTGATGGTATTGTATCCATCCTGTTAAAACTCCTTTAATTTCTTCATAGGGTTTAAGTCTCCATCCTTTATCAGTTCTTATCAAAATTTCCTCATAAGTGGCCCACCTCCCCTCCATATTTACTTTCTTCACTGTTAATACCTCTGCTGGTGAAACCCACCATGGTTTTTTGGTCTCTAACAGCATTTTATTTCTTTCCCACACCTCGTACAGAGATCTTCTTATCACATGATTGGTAAACCCAGTATGAGACTTCTTTTTGTCATAACATAAATATGCATGCCACCCAAATCTATTGTTAAAACCTTCCAAATCTAGCAGGTCAGTATTCTTCAACGTTATCCACTCTTTAATCCAACACATACAAGACGCTTCATAATAAAGTCTTAAATCTGGCAGGGAGAAACCACCTCTTTCTTTTCTGTCTACCAAGATTTTATGTTTTATTCTAGGTTTTTTCCCCTGCCAGAGAAATCTTGACAAAATCTTTTGCCATTCTTGAAATTGTCTTGTACCCTTCACCACAGGTATAGTTTGAAATAAGAATAACATTTTAGGTAGGATATTCATCTTAATTGCTGCTATTCTTCCTAAGAATGACATGTTCATATTAGTCCACCTTTCCAGGTCTTTCTTTATTTCTCTCCATACTGGTTCATAATTGTCACTATATAAGTTAATGTTCTTTGCTGTCATCCATATTCCAAGGTATTTTACTTTTTTTGCCACATCAAAACCATATTTTAGATGTAGCTCTTGCTTTTCCTCTTTCGTCATATTCATTGCCATCACCTTTGTTTTCTGTCTATTTAATTTAAATCCTGCTAATTGTCCAAATTTCTCAATTTCTTCTATAGCCGCTGCAACACTTTCATTAGGATTTTCTAGTGTTAAAACCAAATCATCCGCGAAGGCTTTCACTTTAAATTGCTTTGCACCTACTTTAATTCCTCTAATAGTTGAAAGATCTCTTAATCTATTCAATAGTACTTCCAGGACCATGATGAATAATAAAGGGGATAAGGGACACCCCTGTCTAGTTCCTTTTGTGATGTCAAAATATTCCGTTAATGTGTTATTAATTATCAATCTTGCTTTTTGTTCTGAATATATTGCCTCAATCCCATTCAAAAAAGAATCTTTGCCAACCATCGATTCCAGATTTTTCTTCATAAACTGCCAAGATATATTGTCAAATGCTTTCTCTGCATCCACAAACATTAATACTGCTGGCTTATCTATCTTGGTTTCCAGATATTCTATTACATCTATTATATGTCTGACGTTGTCCTTTAACTGTCTACCAGGAAGAAAACCAGCTTGATCCTTATGTATCATTTCATTCAAAACTTCTTTCAATCTCTTGGACATAATGTCTGCAAAAAGCTTATAATCGTTGTTCAATAAAGAAATTGGTCTATAATTTCTGACTTCTAAGCCATCCGCTCCTGGTTTTGGAATCAATGTAATATACGCTTCCTTCCATGTATTTGGGATCTTTCCTCCTGCAAGAATATCATTCATCACTTCTTCTAAAATCGGTATCAACTGTCCGTTTAAAACTTTATAATATTTTGCTGATAATCCATCTGGTCCTGGGGCTTTTCCTACTTTCATTCTCGTTATTGCCTGATGTACTTCTTGCCTTGTTATCCTATTATTAAGTTTCTTTCTTTCCTCTTCTGGGATTTGTTTCAGTCCATGTTTGCTTAAATAATCACTGATCTTCTTCTCCTCTTCTTTCTTTTTACAATACAACTCTTTGTAAAACTTTTGAAAGGCTTTCTTTATTTCCTTTGGCTCCTCAGTCACTTTTCCTTCCATATTTATCTTCACTATCATATTTTGATTTTGACGTTTCCTTAATTGCCATGCCAATAATTTTCCTGTTTTGTTCGCTGATTCAAAATTTTTTTGTCTCATCTGCTTTATTTTCCATTCTATCTCCTGACTGATCAACATAGAGAATTGTGTCTGTAACATCTTTATGTTATGTTTGATTTGTTGATTCTCTGGTTTATCTATCAGGTTTTTCTCATTTTCCATGAGACACTTCAGGATTTCCTCCTTCTTCTTTTCTTTCTTTCGTTTCAGGAAACTATTTTGCTGTATTAGAAAGCCTCTCATTACTGCTTTACTTGCGTCCCATACCATATCAAGTCCAGTGTCTTTATGTAGATTCCAATGAAAATAATCTTTCAGGATATTCTTAGCTTTTACTACCACCTCTTTATCTTCGAAAAGCTCCTCATTCATTCTCCACCTAAAGGAATTCTGATCTTTGCTTTTCATTTCCATAAATATTGAATTGTGATCTGATAATGTTCGTGGTATTATCTCTATTTTACTCACCCTGGGTACTAGTTCTTTGGAGATCCATATATGATCAATTCTTCCAGAACTTTGATTTGGTTCTGAAAAGAATGTAAACTGTTTAAGCGTAGGATGCTTTAACCTCCAAATATCCACTAGGCCCAGGTTTTCTACCAATTCAAAGAAGGATTTTGGTAACTTGCCTTCATTCTTCCTTTTCTTTGTCCTATCCAATTCTGGTACTGTCACTCCATTGAAATCGCCCATAAGCACTATCTTTTGGTCCATATACTCTGCTAACCTTTCTTCCAAATTCTTGTAAAATTCCGCTTTGTTCTCATTCGGTGCATAGATTCCCACCACCAGCATTTTTTCTCCTTGGGTCGATATTTGGACCGCTATCACTCTTCCTTCTTCATCTTTAAACATCAGATTTGGATCCAATTTGTCTTTTATATACAAAACCACTCCTCTCTTTTTATTTTCTACTGAATTTATAAATTCTTTACCCAACCTTTTATTTCTAAGAATATAATTGTGTTTTTTCGCCACATGTGTTTCCTGAAGACAGATTATATCCAAATTTTTCTTCTTCAAAATATGATCAATTTTATTTCTTTTCACTTTGTTATTCAATCCATGTACATTCCAAGTATGTATCTTCAATGATGCCATTTTACTTCCTAATATCAGGAAGATAAGATTTTATCTAGTCTTGGTCGGGTTCTTTACTTAAATCTTTATCTTCTTCCTCTTCTTCACTCTCTGACTCTTTATCCTCTTCCTCTTTTTTCTGTTCTTCTTCTTCTGATTTCTCTTCCTCTCCTTCTTTTTTCTTTCTTCTTCTTCTTTGTGGTTTTGGTTCTTCTTCCTCTTCTGCAGTCGCTTCAGCTAGGATAGCCAGGTCTGGGCTCAGCTCTCCCAAAAAAATTTCATACTTTCTCAAGAATTTCCCAATGTCATGCATACTTGTCAGCACATGTCTTTTCTCTTTATAGAAAAACATTATTCCTTCGGGGTATTCCCATCTATGCTGGATTCCATTTTTCCTAAGCAGGGCCACCATTGCTTTATAATTGTCACGTTTTTTCAAAAATCTTCCTGGAATTTCTTTAAACACGATTATAGGCTTGCCTCCGATGATTAGCTTGTTGGTGAAGCTCAAACTTAAAATCTCAGTTGCGGATGTGCCTGGAAGCGAAAGGAAAGTCCGATGCTGTAAAGAAAAATATTGCATAGGACCAAACTGCGGGAGGCAGTAGAAGACAGGAGTGCCTGGCGTGCTATGGTCCATGGGGTCACGAAGAGTTGGGCACGACTAAACAACAACAACAAATACTTGCAAAGTAGTCAATCTTATCAGATATGCTTGTATATGGCATTTCCTTTGTTTAAGCCCATATATTGTAGACAGAATATTTCAGGCAAGATATGTGTATTCAGTCTTCCTACCCACTGGAAATTTCTGGTTTAAATGCTAATGTTAGTTACCAGACAGAAGTGCGATAGTCAGCTCAAGTGCCTGATGTTGTTCATGACTTGCACAGCTCTAATTAGTCCAGAATATTTTGCATCAGATGTGCTACCTTGGACTTTATGAAATGGTCAGAAGAAAGGTTTTTCAGAACTATGTAACTAAAGCATCAAAGAATACATACTTGAAACACTACATATACGTCTATGCCAGGCATCCCCAAACTGCGGCCCTCCAGATGTTTTGGCCTACAACTCCCATGATCCCTAGCTAACAGGACCAGTGGTCAGGGATGATGGGAATTGTAGTCCAAAACATCTGGAGGGCCGAAGTTTGGGGATGCCTGGTCTATGCTTTGGCTCCCCAGATAATCTGATTTCTTTATAATTCATCTAGTTTTACATATTGCATTATTTTCCCTCTCTATCTGAACCCACTGGGTACATCTATGCTTACATGTTCTGTTGTGCTTCATACTCTTTAATTTGAAGAAACCGAGGCACCCTCAGTTGCTTGAAGGGCAGAAAGAACAGCTGTAGAGACTTGTAATGGTGGCACCAAAGAACTCCCATTTGTGATTTTTTTTATTTGAAATTAAATTGAATATTATAAAGTTGCAAGGTTAGGTTGTTGTTGTTGTTTAGTCGTTTAGTCGTGTCCGACTCTTCGTGACCCCATGGACCATAGCACGCCAGGCACTCCTGTCTTCCACTGCCTCCCGCAGTTTGGTCAAACTCATGTTCGTAGCTTCGAGAACACTGTCCAACCATCTCGTCCTCTGTCGTCCCCTTCTCCTTGTGCCCTCAATCTTTCCCAACATCAGGGTCTTTTCCAAGGATTCTTCTCTTCTCATGAGGTGGCCAAAGTATTGGAGCCTCAGCTTCAGGATCTGTCCTTCCAGTGAGCACTCAGGGCTGATTTCCTTCAGAATGGATAGGTTTGATCTTCTTGCAGTCCATGGGACTCTCAAGAGTCTCCTCCAGCACGCCTTGTCGTGGTGAAGGGGTTTGAATAACTCAGAGAAGTTATGAGCTATGCCATGCAGGGCCGCCCAAGATGGACAGGTCATAGTGGATAGTTTTGACTAAACGTGATCCACCTGGAGAAGGAACTGGCAAGCCACTCCAGTATCCCTGCCAAGAAAACTCCATGGACAAAGACAACAGGCAAGGTTAGGAGGTCTGTGAAAAATCCCTACTTGGCCCTGTTACGCCAGATTTGGCACATGGGCAGGGCTGCCCACCTGTCAGTCAACTAACATTGTAGTGACAACAGGTGATGCTGCACTTTGAAGCTCCGATTGTCAAAACAATCCACCTCTTCCATCGTCCAAAATGAAGGTGATCTTGCCCAAAATGAGCACCAATGGTGCCAGTACTGCTCTGCAGCAGTGGCCGAACAGGCAGCGGCAACAGGAGCAGCTAGGTCATGGGTAGGCACACTAAGGCCGGATCCAGCCCAATCGCCTGGCTTGTGGACGGTCTGGGAATCAGCATGTTTTTTTACATGAGTAGAATGTGTGCTTTTATTTTAAATGCATCTCTGGGTTATTTGTGGGGCATAGGAATTTGTTCTCTCCCCCGGCCCCCACAAGGTCTGAGGGACAGTGGACCGGCCCCCTGCTGAAAAAGTTTGCTGACCCCTGAGCTAGGTGGTGGCAAGAGCAGTGGCAGTGGCAACGAAAAGTGGCACTTTCCTTTTCGCCTCAAGTGGCAAAATGGGATGCCCAATCTTGAGCACTGGGCTGTTCACAAAGGGCTTTCAAACATGCCTGTGCAGTTCTGTGAGCCTCCAGTTTCCAGAAGTTCGAAGTGCAGCACTGGGCTGCTTTGGAAGTTTAAGGCTTGGCACAAGGCTGTTTGAAAGCAGTTTTCCTAACAACCCTGAGAAGAAACACTCCTCCTTCCTACCAACCGATGGAAGGATGGGAGTGCCTTTGTCCAGCAAAAGAACTATTGGCAGTTCACATTAAGCTCCTGATTGTTCTACCACCCCAAACCTGACATCTTGTATCACGTCAGTTGTAGGACAGTGTGTGCAGGCCCGTCCTAGCCATAGAGGCTAGTGGCGCGGATAACCACGGCGTCGGGCGCTGGAGGGCGTTGGAAGGGCGCCAAATGAGCGCAGGGTTCCGGTGATCTGGCCAGGACTGCGCTCCACTAGCTGAGAGGCTGCGCCGCATCTCTCTCCTTCTCCGAGGACCCCGCGCTGCGCCTCCTTCTCGTTTCCCCAGCGCTGGGTTCCGCTCAGTGGAGCTTCGCCACCAGCGCGCTCACAGCGCCCAAGCAGCTCTTGCTGGTCCCGCGGTGCGCGCGCTGGTGGCGAAGCTTGACTGAGTGGAACCCAGCGCTGGGAAAACGAGAAGGAGGCGCAGCGCGGAGTCCTCGGAGGTGGCCTCCCGCTGCTGCCGCGGTCCACTTGGCACTCCCGGGCCCTTGGAGAGGCTCTGGAGGGGGGCCCTGGACGGCCCTCTGTGTGTGTGTGTGTGTGTGTGTGTGACTTCCTCAAGAGGTCTGGTGTGGCCCAGAGGCTTCCTACCCTCTCCTAGTTCTTCCTCAAAATGTATTTATTTGTTGTTGTTTTTACAAATAAGATGGCTACAAATAAGATGGCAAGGAATCCCTGGACATGCAGGACAACGTATGCTTAATATACCATGCAAGATCTCCCATTTCCATTTGATGGACTTTCTGAAGTTTCCAAATACTGCTAGGGAGCGCGGGAGAAAACATTGATGTGATGTTCGATAAATGTAGCATGCCATCTCCTATGATTGTTTGTGATCATGACATTTTAAAACTGTGGCTTTTCTGTCATTTTCTAAAGTATTGTTTTAGAGGGTTGTGACAGAGGTAAACAAAAGAAAAGGCAGAAATGTCACCTGTCTCCCTAGACTGCTCAGAATGAAAAATGGAAGTTAAACCTATTTGGATGAAATCGTTGTAGATGTTAACTGTGCACCTGTGAGATCAGAATTAGTTTCGAGGCTACTGAAAGAGAGGTGTAGTAGCTTGAAACAAAGATTACTGGAAGAGTGTTGGAGCCTGTTACCAAAATGATCGGTGACCTTTGGCTTCATAGTATTTCTTGTGGGGCTGATGGATGGGAAGAAGCCAGTTGTGTTGGCTTAAATTCTTGAGAAGTAACAGGGTCACACTCCCACTGTGCCAGACCAACTCTGTGTTACAAAGATGTCTGCAAACATGACATGAAGACTGGCAACATCAACCCTGCCTGGCGCATAGCTGCCAAGTACCCCGTTTTCCCTGGGAAACCCCCGTTTTTACTTACCTTTTCCCAGTGGTGCCCCGTATCACTTCGTCTCCCATTCTTCTCTGTTATTTTCTCCTGCCGGCGGCTATTTTTTTCTTTCTAATTTGCCCTTCTATGGGCACAAAAAATGGCCGCCGCCGGCTTTAAAAGTCACATCTACGCATGACTGGAAGTGTGTAGACGCGACTTCTGGTGTCGGCGGTGGCCATTTTTGGTGCTCATAGATGGGCGGGGCGACACCAGAAGTTGCGTCGACGCACTTCTGGTCATGCGTAGAAGCAACTTTTGAAGCCGGCGGCGGCCATTTTTTGTGCCCATAGAAGGGCAAAGCGACACCGAAAGTTACGTCGACGCAACTTCCGGTGTCACACGGCTGCCGGTCCCAGATTCTGCAGTCCGGGACTTGGAAGGTAAGGCCTGGTGGGAATCCCTTGCAGATGACCGCAGTGCCTGGAGACAGGCAGTCAAGTTGAATATTCAGAACAGTGACCAGAGGAGAAATGACTGCTGGGAGGAGCGCAGACAGAAGAAGGACCATGGTGCATCTGCAGCAGCACAACTGGACGCTTTCATCTGCCCCAGCTGCAACAAAACATGTCTCTCCCGCATCGGTCTTTACAAGCCACAGCAGGTGTTGCGGATTTCCAGCAGCTTGATCTCACCCCCAGAGGTGTACTCCTCCATTGAGACAGATGGATGCTAGCCAGGTGTATCACCTACCCTTCAATGGAGTCTTTATTAACTCGAAGGGATTCAGAACTGAAGAAAATCATATAAGGAAAGGCTAAAAGAATATAAGATGTTTTCCCAATATATAAACAGATTATTGGTAAAGAGCGATTATTGGTATATTAGTTCATAGCATAAACAAAAGACAGATCAGGATGCACAGGCAAGGCTATAAGAAGGCAGATACAGTTAAATACGACAGTAAAGGGAACCTCTGGCATATTTTTGAAGGCTAATCCCTTAGATATTTTCAAAGGTTTAGTAAAAATGTGAACAACTTTTAAAAGGTTAAAAGACCTTCCTATACGAACTGGCTTTCAGGAATTAGAATTAAACCAGCTGAAAGTGGCTTTCTATACAATGGAGTTTCTACCGGAAAGGTGGTTCTCAGCCGGGCTCTTCACGATCCAAGATTTGATTCGGGGCCCAATTCAGTGATTCACAATCCAATATGTTTCAAACCCAGTTAGATTATGGGCTAAACCAGGCATCCCCAAACTGCGGCCCTCCAGATGTTTTGGCCTACAACTCCCATGATCCCTAGCTAACAGAACCAGTGGTCAGGGATGATGGGAATTGTAGTCCAAAACAGCTGGAGGGCCGAAGTTTGGGGATGCCTGGGCTAAACAGTGATACTGCTCTAAGTGGACCTGACCCAAGGCGGTCCAAATTCCTGCATGTTTTAGATGGTGCAGAGCATTCTGGGGGAATTTTTGGGTCCCACCATTGCTTCTTGCATGTTGATCTAGAATGTTTCTAACATATCCCCGTGGCTGCTAATTGCAGAAGAAGGCAAGCAAAAGTGGGCAAGTTGTGTTTGGGGATCATTGTGTTTGCTCATCATTACTGACCTCACTGCGGGTCCCTGAATGACAGCGTGAAAACGAGCAATGTAACATACCTGACAGTATTTGTTGGTTGACACAAGGCCATAGTTAATATTTGGTGGCGGATGCATTATATGATAATTTTAACTTACAGCATTTGATGGTTAGCATGCAATGGTATTTAATTTCTGACAGCCTTTAATAGATAACATGCAATTGTAATTGGTTTGTATGACAGATAATAGCTATGAAGAATTCATATTTGGAGTCCACCAAAATCAAAATACTCAAGACCCCTGCCACATCTAAAGCATTTGAATTTACAGCTTAAAGCATGGGTAGGCAAACTAAGGCCCGGGGGACGGATCCGGCCCAATTGCCTTCTCAATCTGGCCGGCGGACGGTCGGGGAATCAGCGTGTTTTTACATGAGTAGAATGTGCCCTTTTATTTAAAATGCATCTCTGCGTTATTTGTGGGGTCTGCCTGGTGTTTTTACATGAGTAGAATGTGTCCTTATATTTAAATTGCATCTCTGGGTTATTTGTGGGCCATAGGAATCCATTCTTTTTTTTTCTTCCCCCAAAATATAGTCCGGCCCCCCACAAGGTCTGAGGGACAGTGGACCGGCCCTCTGCTGAAAAAGTTTGCTGACACCCCTGGCTTCAAAATGCAAATTTGGAACCTCTTGATCAGAAATTGAAATACAAACTTAGAAAACGAGGCAGGTTTCCGGGCTTTGCTGTAAAGAACAGAATTTCGAAGTGGACAATTTCTGCAATTAAGGTTGCGATCCAAGGCCCTCACCCCCAATGCCAGGTTGCAGGGAGTTTGGATTGAGTGGAGACATGCCTCTGCTGGCATACACTGGTTCAGAACTTGTATCTCTCCACCAGCACATACCTGCACTTGAACACATACAGGTTCAGTAGCACCACGGGCAGAACCTAGCAGACAGCTCCAAAATGGGGTGCTCTGGGGGTAGGAGTGAGCCGGCCTGGGATTCACTGGATCCTGAGCTGCCTCACAACCGGCCCTGGCTGGCACTGGGTCTGATCCTGGTGCAAGCCTGAAGCTGGCACAGATCTCTGTGCAAGCCTGAAGCTGGCACAGAGATCACTCCCAATGCTCTTGCCCGCCACCTTCTGTCAGCATCACAAGTGGCCAGATTGCAGATGCATAGCTGCCAAGTCTCCCGTATTCCCCGGGAAACCCCCGTTTTTCCAGCCGTTCCCAGCTGGAAAAACGGATTTTTTTGTTTTTTCCTGGTTCACTTACCGGCCGGGGAGGCTCCTTCTGCGTATGTCTGGAGTCTCTGGACATGCGCAGAAGCGATTTCTGGCTTGGCGGCCATTTTGGAACTGGGCGGAGCATGCTCAGAAGCGACTTCCGGTGCTGCTCTGCTCAGTTCCAAAATGGCCGCAGAAGCGATTTCTGGCTTGGCGGCCATTTTGGAACTGGGCGGAGCATGCTCAGAAGCGACTTCCAGTGCTGCTCTGCCCAGTTCCAAAATGGCGGCAGCGCTACTTCCGGTCTGCCAATCCCTTATTTATCCGGCAGGAGCTTGGCAGGTCTGCAGATGTGGCAACAGCTTGGCTGTTCTGCAGAGCCTTGATGGCTGCAGTCAGGGCCGTCTTTAGCATACGGGCCGCCAGGGTGCAAAGAACTACCCAGCACCCCCAAATTTAGTTTAGCCCCCAAATTAACTTTTATTGTGCTTATGTCAGACACCACGCTTACGCCTTATCTCTTGTTTTCGAAAGAAGGGAGGAAAAAGAAAGAAACCTTTTTATTTGCTCATTTATTTACAGTACACTTATAAATAAGTATATGGCGTGCTCTGTGGCGGCCGCTAAGAGGAAGATGACATGAGAAACCCGAAGCTGCTGCTTCCCCCTTTTCCTTCCTTCCAGCCACCATCTCCCATGCGCGCAGCCAGCCAGGCAGCCAGGCCTCACTTTCTCTCCGCAGCCACGTCGAGTTGTTGCTATGGCTATGACCACCATTCTGGCACCAAGCGGGCGCCACATGATGCGCCCGGCGATGGCTGCTTGGTGGGGAGTGGGGCGGTGATAGACGGCGGTGGCAGCAGCAACCCCATGGCACCCGTGCACACTTCCCCGCTGCGCCACCTCGGGCGCGCCAACGGCCGCCTTGTCCTCCGCTCGCTCACTCCTCCGTCCTCTTGCCCGCCGCCTTCAGCAGCTGGCGCCCCCCGGGTAAAGATGGCCCTGGCTGCAGTAGCAGTTGGGGGTTGCAGTCTAAGAGGCTGAATTCCGACTTGTAGGCATATATTGGATTGCATCATTAACTCTCTCTCCCCCCCCCAGTATATAAACACAAATTTCCCTTCTCTACCATCTATATAACTTCTATAGTAATTGTGAATGTTATTCTGTCAGGGTATAGGATGACAAGTGACTAGATAATAATAATAATAATAATAATAATAATAATAATAATAATAATAATAATAATAATAATTTATTTATACCCTGCCCATCTGGCCGGGTCTCCCCAGCCACTCTGGGCGGCTTCCAACAGAAAAATACAGCACAATAATCTGAACAGGGCTGCCTTCAGATGTCTTCTAAAAGTCTGGTAGTTGTTTTCCTTTTCGACATCTGTTGGGAGGGCGTTCCACAGGGCAGGCGCCACCACCGAGAAGGCCCTCTGCCTAGTTCCCTGCAACTTGGCTTCTCGCAACGAGAGAACCACCAGAAGGCCCTCGGTGCTGGTCCTCAGTGTCCGGGCAGAATGATGGAGGTGGAGACACTCCTTCAGGTATACTGGACCGAGGCCATTTAGGGATTTAAAGGTCAGCACCAACACTTTGAATTGTGCTCGGAAACGTACTGGGAGCCAATGTAGATGTTTCAAGACTGGTGTTATGTGGTCTCAGCGGCCGTTCCCAGTCACCAGTCTAGCTGCCTCATTCTGGATTAGTTGTAGTTTCCGAGTCACCTTCAAAGGTAGCCCCACGTAGAGCGCATTGCAGTAGTCCAAGCAGGAGATAACTAGAGCATACACCACTCTGGCGAGACAGTCTGCAGGCAGGTAGGGTCTCAGCCTGCGTACCAGATGGAGCTGATAGACAGCTGCCCTGGACACAGAATTGACCTGCGCCTCCATGGACAGCTGTGAGTCCAAAATGACTCCCAGGCTGCACACCTGGTCCTTCAGGGGCACAGTTACCCCATTCAGGACCAGGGAGTCCCCCACAACTGCCCGCCTCCTGTCCCCCACAAACAGTACTTCTGTCTTGTCAGGATTCAACCTCAATCTGTTAGCCGCCATCCATCCTCCAACCGCCTCCAGGCACTCACACAGGTTTCTGGATCTGAAGCTTCTGGATCTGAAAAGAATTGTTTGACAGATTTTCTGCGGGTCACAACAACTTCACTAAGCTAAATAATGTGCTACCAAATGAAATCCCAGTTGTACAAATTATGTGGAATGTGCAACAAAAATAAATTCCTTGCTCCCCTGCTAATGGATTTTACCAGCCCTTCGTTCGCCCAAATGAATTATTCTTGGGCTGCCTGTTTTAGTATCAGCCATTTTAGAACAGGGCAGGGGAGTTCAGCTGCGTTCCAGTAGGGTGAGTTTCAACTGCAAAAGTAAGTAATGTCACGGGACACACTTTCCAAGGTTCAGATATTTTAGATTCATAAGTAACTGAAATATTGTATCAAGGTTCACAAACTTCAGAGTAACTTTCTGGAAAACTGGTCTAACAGAATCGATAACCAAGAAGAAGAAGAAGAAAGGTTTTTGCTCTAGGAAGTGTCACATTGCCACTGCTGCCCGCAACTTTCTTAACCATATACAGGTGTTTCACCTGCTGATTAAGACATAAGGAAACTTTGCTAGGAAAGAAACTGTGCACAGGCCAGTTCTTTTGTGAAGGATCAGGAATTCCCCAAAACAAAAAGAAAACTAAATTAAATGATGTTCTTTAAGTGATATTGGCAAGTCTGCAATTGTGATCAATTCTTAAAGTTGGCACCCAAAAAAAGCACATGAGCTTGTTTCCTTGATCTATTGATGGTAGCTCCATATCCTGCATATAACGAAGCAAACAACAATCTAATTAGACCCAGAAATCCTGATTTGAAGATAATTTAGGTAATTTATTCGGACTGCTGATCTTCCTGGCACTTAAGGCACAGAGGTTATGCTGGAATCCGCTCTGAACCATTTTGAGCAGCCTTTTAAGAAGCTATCCAACAATGAAGATTAAACATTAGCTGATTACCGACAAGTAATTAACAATGTCAACGAAACACAGAAACTGAATTAATAATAATTATATCATCAACATGATGATCATCTTGTAGAGAATCCCGGAGAAGAGGTGAGGTTAATTACTCACTGCTAGCAGAACAGCACCAAGTCGACCGCAACCATGCCTCTGGATGGTGTTAACTGCCAGGCAGATAATTAATTAACATCATAATTGTAATGCAGCAAGCATGAAAATATTGAATTATTACACAATTTCCTTTCTACTACCTACTGCAGACACTCTATAACTTTATGGTGCACACAGATGGGCAATTTTTCACACAATTCACTACAAAGAATTGCACCTGGAGGGGGCAAAGACTACACCCCATTCCACGATGTGTCGCTGATTTTGCTCCACTTTGTGAGATAATTCCCCCCCCCATGCCAACTCATTAAATTAGTACATGCATCTGAATGACTGGTCTGTGCAAAAGTCTCCAGCTATCCTCTTTCTGGCCATTGTCTTGTACTGCATTTCCTGCTTCATTTTTGAGACTTTTTAGCATAGCAAATTTGCATGATTTCATCCACGCACAGATTCCATTTTTAAAACATTTTGCCACTGCCATTGATGCTGATTTCGGGCGAGATTGTGACAATTTGAGGCAAGACCTTGCCCCAAATCGCATGAGATCTTGCATGCTCCAGAAGATCTCGGGACGCGACCATGTCCAAAGTCAGAAGCTTTTTTTGTTAGGTATTTTAGGATAAGAATTGTCGAAGAAAAATCAGACATTATTTATGTACGCTACAACAGCTGCAAGAATTCTAATAGCACAAAACTGGAAGACTGGAGAAATACTATCTAAGGAACAAAGGCAAGAAAAACTGATGAACTATGCAGAGCTAGCAAAGCTAACGGACAAATTGCTTGAAAAGGACAACCGTGTCTTTGAAAAGGAAAGGGAACCTTTTGCAACTTACTTGCAGAAACAGCAACAACTAAAAACATGGACTCGTTGGCAGGATTTAAATAAACATTTACAATATTATTTACAGAGAACAAGAAATATAACAGGTGACAGCATAATATCATGTATAAACAGCAGATTGTAACATTTGGTGTAACAAACCGGAAATGGAAGTTGGGGGGAGTCAACGGGGAGGGGGGGAACTGGAAAGTGAATGTTAAGTAATGATATTGAATATTTGTTATGAGAAAATAAAATCAATAAAAATTATACAAAAACAAATCAGTGCTGATGGTGGAGACAGCAAGGCACAGGGGGCACCCACAGCTGTGCCACCTGCTGGGCTTCTGCTGCCTAAGTCAACTGGAGAAAGCCACAAATTTCTGGCGCAGCGGAGGGACTCTCTTCCGCAGCTCCGGAAATTGTTTCTGCGCATGCTCACACACCGGAAATTGCTTCTTCGCATGCCCACACACCAGAAATTGCTTCTGTGCATGCCCACACACCGGAAATTGCTTCTGTGCATGCCCACACACCAGAAATTGCTTCTGTGCATGCCCACACACCGGAAATTGCTTCTGTGCATGCCCACACACCAGAAATTGCTTCTGCGCATGCCCACACACCGGAAATTGCTTCTTCGCATGCCCACACACCAGAAATTGCTTCTGTGCATGCCCACACACTGGAAATTGCATCTGTGCATGTCTGCGGTGCCAGTAATCATTTCTGCGCATGCCCAGATGCCAAAAATCACTTCTGCGCAGGCGCGATTTTCGGCTTGCACAGAAGCGATTTTCGGCACCGCGGACATGCGTAGTCGCAATTTCCGGCGTCGCGCTGCGCCAGCCCAGCCCACAGAAGATCTCTGCTGGAGTGATCCAGCCCATGCCCAGTAAGCCTTGCCGACCCTTGGCATAAACCATTCAGTGGCATGCAAATCAGTGGACTAGGGGGACTAGGCTAGTCTCCTAAATCAGGGGAGAAATTAGACTTTCTGTCACCCAGCTCAAAGACCCAGTTTGGCACCCCACCCACCCGGATGCCTGTTTGTGTACACACACGTACACACACACACACACACACACACACACACACACCTCAACACATTTATTCGAAAAAGGACAAAAAAGTAGGCAATTCCAGTAAAAGCAAATTGTTGG
The DNA here is from genome assembly GCF_963506605.1 of Zootoca vivipara. Taxonomy (NCBI): domain Eukaryota; kingdom Metazoa; phylum Chordata; class Lepidosauria; order Squamata; family Lacertidae; genus Zootoca; species Zootoca vivipara. The sequence continues at coordinate 89,808,449 of NC_083280.1, forward strand.
TCAGAAGTAGCAACGTGGGGCAATGTGCAGCAATTGTCTATTTGAGGCCAGGTTTGGAATTGGATTTATTTGGTCACGGGGTCATTAAAAGACTGCATTTCCATAAGATCAGCCAAGACCCTCTGGTTTCCTCTTAAAATGGTTTCTTCTTCCTCTTTGAGGCTTTTTGCCCCCCACCCCTCTTCTTGGTTCTTTGTAAATTTACTCCCAAGTAAGCTCCAACAAGATTCATTTCCATTTTATTTTTGTCTGATTACTTATCTTAGGAAACGATACCTTTGTAGTCATTTACGGTTCCATGTAAGGTGAAGAAATGCATTTTGCGAGTCTAGAGTAGAAAGTGCCCTTCCATTACAATCCTAATGCAGTCGGGTTGACCAGAGATTGCCATGGAACTGCCTCGGGCAGGAAAAATGCTCACACACCCCTTATTTTACTGTGTGTAGATCATGTATAGTCTGTAAAATGACTCAACCTTAGCTATTTAAACATACAGTGGTACCTTGGTTCTCAAATGCCCTGGTACTCAAACACCGAAAACCCAGAAGTAAGTGTTCTGTTTTTCAAACATTTTTTGGAAGCTGAACGTCTGTTGGCTATTGTTTCCGGGGTGTCTGCATGAGTCAGAAGTCAAATGGACTTCCAGAACAGATTAAGTTTGGCACTTTTGTTTTTGCTATTTATTTTGCGTCTTTGTTTTAGAGGCTTTTTCGGTTAATTTGTTTTTGTGACTGTGTGGATCCCAATTCAGCTATTGATTGATTGATTGTGTGACTGCGGAAATGGATAAAAGCCCCCCACCCAAACAATGACTATCATCAGCGCAGGTAAGAAAAAAAACTTAATTTTAATTTTTATCATCTACAATTCTGTCTAATTTATTTTACAGTACAGTACGTTGATTATTGCTTTCATTTTATGGATCAATGGTCTCATTAAATCATAGAATCATAGAGTTGGAAGAGACCACAAGGGTCATCTAGTCCAACCCCCTGCCAAGCAGGAAACACCATCAAAGCATTCTTGACATATGCCTGTCAAGCCTCTGCTTAAAGACCTCCAAAGAAGGAGACTCCACCACACTCCTTGGTAGCAAATTCCACTGTCAAACAGCTCTTACTGTCAGGAAGTTCTTCCTAATGTTTAGGTGGAATCTTCTTTCTTGTAGCTTGAATCCATTGCTCCGTGTCCACTTCTCTGGAGCAGCAGAAAACAACCTTTCTCCCTCCTCTATATGACATCCTTTTATATATTTGAACATGGCTACCATACCACCCCTTACAGTAATAGTAAAATTCATGTTACATTTCTGTTTTAGGCGTTGATTTTAAAAGTCTGGAATGGATTAATCCATTTTGCATTACTTTCTATGGGAAAGCACGCCTTGGTTTTGGAATGCTTTGGTTTTGGAACGGATTTCCGGAACGGATTAAGTTTGAGAACCAAGGTACCACTGTATTCAAAGTTCTAAAGGGATCATAGAATTGTAGAGTTCGAAGGGACCCCAAGGATCATCTAGTCCAACTGATTCTCTTCCTCAGCTTTCTGTCCCTCCAGAATTATTTCTCACGCAGTAGCAAACCCACAGGGGATCCCATATTCTGCTTCCCTGGGGAGAGCCACACAGCCTCTCCAGATTTTTCAGCTCTCCCTCTCCCTACATCACATTGTAAGTGAGCCTTCTTCAGCTTCATGGGGAAAGGGGAAGGACGGGGCTCGTGGCTGTCATTCACTTTTCCATCTTTCCCGCTGAAGCCCAGACATGCTGGGAGGCTGGGAGCCTCAATGCCACCCCACCCCCCTGGAAGCTTCACCCAGGGCCAAAACCCTGGCTAGACCCTCCCTAGCTATGACTCTGCCTAAAAGTTCCCAGTAAATTAGAGTATTAAAGCCTGGAGCCACAGGAAGATTCTGCCCAGCTTAGGGAGGGAGGCACGATGCTCACATGCTTGATGTCGCCCCCCCCCTCCAATCGCCCTCAATAGCTGGGTCTCTGGCCCTTACTGCTAACCCTACGGAAAAATTCGTCACATGCCACTGAAACCATTGCTTTGCTACAGGGAACTGAAGAAATTAATACCAGTTGTGTATTGGATGTAAGCCTTTGTAAGTGTCCATGAGAAAGCCACTTCCGCCTTCTACGGAGGTGGGGTTGTGGGCGGCCCGACTGAACCATCGCGTAGGGGCTGCGAGCTCAGCCCCTGCGCGGTGGAGGGTTCCCGCCTGCGTCATCCCCGGGCCGACCAATAAGGTCGGCCGGGGCAGGGCTTGGCAATTTAACTTTGGTTTGGCGGTTAGGCATTGGAAATTCGCAGAACAACAAGATGAAGGAGGGGGCAGGTTACGTCATCAACTGCCCAAATTGGAGAAGTAATCCGTTAAAGGATTTCCGGGGGCGGGGCTTGGTCCAGAGCCTGGAGACGCCAGGGCCGTAAGGCACGCCCCTACGGTGGTCACAGGAGGAGTTCCAGTAGATGTACACCACTGGACTCCTTACTGGTGATTAACTTCTCACGGACTTCAACACACGGGTTGGAGTCGGATATAGTTTGATAGGTTCCAACGCCTAAGCCAATACCGCTCATCACCCGTAATCAATAAAGTTGTGGCCTTAACCACCCAATTTATAACTTAATTCTTGTGTCTGGTGTCTTTATTTCAGGGAAGGAGGGACATCGCCACGCGAGAGCTGCACCCATCAAACTAACCCCAAATATAAAAATCAGGGCACAGCTATTGGAGAAGTGAGCCTTTATGTGTGCCTCTGCAAGATTTTGCTAATTTCCATGAAGAAGGGGATCACCTGAAATGCAGCCGCTGGTTAATTAAAATTAGAATGCTCTAGATGGCTACTAGATTGTTCATTTTATATAATGAATTGAAAGTCTAATAGGAAAACTCATAATACCAGCCCTCTTAACATTAACAATTACCATGATTAACAATGATACTCACAACTCATTTTTCATTGAAGACTTTGGGCAGAGATAAGCTTGTTTATATAGACTAGCTTTTGAACCGGAGAACCATTTATCACCTTGAAAGCCATGAAAGGACAGAACAGCACCCAGCAATTAAAACTTACAAAGTGACCTTGTGACAATTAAAGACCCAGCCTCCTGTGAAGCAACAGCAAAGCAATTGTTTTTAAATCAATTAGAAATGGAAAGATAATTTGTTGGTTTGTTAAATCATACATCTTAGCCTAATGGAAAAACAGAGCACATTCCCCAGTGTGTTGAGAGAGGCTCTGCTAGGCCAAAAGGGTTTTCTTGTGCACACATGAAGATATTCAGATTAAATCAAACGCAGCAGAACAAATACATGATGAGGGTGAAATATGCTTTGTCTTCTGCCCATCGGCCTTTTGTTTTTGTGTCCCATCCTCTTCCATCTTTGATAAAGCCACCTGCCACCTCTCTAATATAGAAGGGGAACTACTGAATGTGATCAGTTTAAGCTGCCTTCTGATGTCATACAAAGTCCTATAATAAATTACACACACAAACACACACACACACACATACACACACCCTGCCCATCTGGCTAGGTTTCCCCAGCCACTCTGGGCAGCTTCCAACAAAATATTAAAATACAATAGTCTGTTAAACATTAAAAGCTTCCCTAAACAGGGCTGCCTTCAGATGTCTTCTAAAAGTCTGGCGGTTGTTTTTCTCTTTGACATCTGGTGGGAGGGCGTTCCACAGGGCGGGTGCCACTACCGAGAAGGCCCTCTGCCTGATTCCCTGTAACTTGGCTTCTCGCAGCGAGGGAACCGCCAGAAGGCCCTCGGTGCTGGACCTCAGTGTCCAGGCAGAACGATGGGGGTGGAGACGCTCCTTCAGGTATACTGGACTGAGGCCGTTTAGGGCTTTAAAGGTCAGCACCAACACTTTGAATTTTTCTCGGAAACGTACTGGGAGCCAATGTAGATCTTTCAAGAGCAGTGTTATATGGTCTCAGCGGCCGCTCCCAGTCACCAGTCTAGCTGCCTCATTCTGGATTAGTTGTAGTTTCCAGGTCACCTTCAAAGGTAGCCCCACATAGAGCACATTGCTCCAAGTGAGAGATAACTAGAGCATGCACCACTCTGGCGAGACAGTCTGCAGGCAGGTAGGGTCTCAGCCTGCATACCAGATGAAGCTGGTAAACAGCTGCCCCGGATACAGAATTGACCTGAGCCTCCATGGACAGCTGTGAGTCCAAAATGACTCCCAGGCTGCGCTCCTGGTCCTTCAGCGGCACAGTTACCCCATTCAGGACCAGGGAATCCTCCACACCTGCCCGCCTCCTGTCCCCCACAAACAGTACTTCCGTCTTGTCAGGATTCAACCTCAATCTGTTAGCCGCCATCCATCCTCCAACCGTCTTCAGGATACGAAGAGTTCCGTACTAAATGGTTCCATTTATAGCTGCTGCTGACCTCTCTCTCAAAGGTGGTACTCCACCCCCATCGCTGTTCTACCTAAGCCCTCACCACACACCCCAAGGCCCACCCCTGCTTCAAATCCACAAGTCATATGCTGAGGGTGACCTACCATCATAGACTCTATGTTTGGGTTTTGCTATTTGCTGGAGGAGGGATGCAGGTAGCGCTGTGGTCTAAACCACTGAGCCTCCTGGGCTTGCTGATCGGAAAGTTGGCGGTTCGAATCCCCACAACGGGGTGAGCTCCCATTGCTGTGTCCCAGCTCCTGCCAACCTAGCACTTCAAAACACGCCAGTGCAAGTAGATAGATAGGTACCACTGCTGCGGGAATGTAAATGGCATTTCTGTGCACTCTGGTTTCCGTCATGGTGTCCCGTTGCGCCAGAAGCAGCTTAGTCATGCTGGCCACGTGACCTGGAAAGCTGTCTGTGGATAAACGCCGGCTCCCTCAGCCTGAAAGTGAGATGAGCGCCACAACTCCATAGTCGTCTTTGAATATAATGTATTTTTATAGATGATTTTTGTTATATACTACTTTATGAGTTTATTTCCCATGTGTTTTAATTATTATCATTGCAATGAATTGCATTTTTCTTTTCATCAATAACATCGGTGATTATTTACACTGTTCCTTGGACCTACTGGCCTTTTGTGGAGCCTCTCCTTTGTGTAGGAAATGCCTACCTAAACAGTTATATTTCAACTAGATGTTTAAAGGAAGAGAATCACGGGTGAACTGTAGGAAGGAACACCCCCAAACTTGCAACGGATAATTTTAGGGAGTCTGCAAGATAGGTTGCCCACTCAACTTCAAGCCATAAGGCCCACCCACCCAGAGCAATGTTGTCTTGTCTTCATTAAGCTTCAACTTGTTCTGTCTGATCTATACAAAGGGTTTAAGGTAAAGGTAAAGGGACCCCTGACCATTAGGTCCAGTCGTGACCGACTCTGGGGTTGCGCGCTCGTCTCGCATTATTGGCCGAGGGAGCCGGCGTACAGCTTCCAGGTCATGTGGCCAGCATGACAAAGCCGCTTCTGGCAAACCAGAGCAGCACATGGAAACGCCGTTTACCTTCCCGCTGTAGCGGTTCCTATTTATCTACTTGCATTTTGACGTGCTTTCGAACTGCTACCGTAGGTTGGCAGGAGCTGGGACCAAGCAATAGGAGCTCACCCCATCACAGGGATTCGAACCGCCGACCTTCCGATCAGCAAGCCCTAGGCTCAGTAGTTTAACCACAGCGCCACCTGGGTTTATCCACACTTTAAAGTCGAAGCACCCCAAACAGGAATTTACAGCAATGATGCAACATCTAAGGCAGGGGTAGGCAACCTAAGGCCCATGGGCCACAAGCGGACCACGGGGGTTGTTTAAACGGCCCACGAGCTGCCCCCAAACTGAGCCGCCCACTCAGCGAGTCACCGCGTGCTGCGTTAAACCGCTGTGGCGCGGGGACTCGCTTCCGTGGCACTGGAAATCGCATCCGCACAGATGCCGGAAATCGTTGGGGCGTGCGCAATCCGGCCCATGAAGCGGATCTCTGCTGGAGTGAACCAGCCCAGGCGAGGTAAACCTTTCCAACCCCTGATCTAAGGTATTCTGAGTAAATGAAATTGTGGAATCCAGGAGTAGTTAAAGAAAGGAAGAGAAAATGAACGTAAAGATGAACTGAACATGTTCTCCGTGGATTACCAACCAATTGTTGTACTAAGTACCCTTGGACAAGGGTCACTGGTGATGGCTGGTTTAGATATTGACAAAAATAAATAAATAAACCAAAATGGATTTTTGCCTTTAAGAACATTGGAGTCAGAAAATGGGGGCCAGGGAATTCCATATATCTCTAAAAGACACGCAAGTTTAGGATAATGACCATGATGCAATGTCTATAATCAACCAATTGAGAATACTGCAAAATTCTTGGAATGGCAGGCGAAATCATTGGAATATACAGAAATAGCAAGAATGACCAGAAGAATTAGAGATAATACAGAGCAAACATTTATTGGAGAGTGGGACATTTACAGAAAATACCTTAAAGAGCATTGTAAAAATGTGAATTCTTTGGTAGGCTTAGACTGATTCCTGTATAAACATGGAAAATCATATGAAAATAAAAATTGGGGGAAAGTTTGGAGTGATAATGAAAATTGTGCTACTCATAAGAAAACTAAGACCCTTGATTGGGTGACTGGAAGTCATAATAGAAGCTGTGTTGTAAGAAATTAATTTATCTTTTGTAAATTGTAATACTCTTTTGTATTGTAAAAGAAAATTACAATCAACAAAATATATTCTTTTTGTTGATTGTAATTTTCTTTTAAAAATCAATAAAACAATAAAAAAGTTTTTAAAAAGAGAATACTGCTGCTATGATGGTTTAAGTTTTACATCTCATGTTTTTACCAGTATTTGTAGATCAGCTTGGACCCAAAGCCGAATGAAGCACAATTTCCCTTTGAGAACCCTGACTTCAAAACTCTGGCGCTTGTGATAGAATCCCATCATTTAAGTGGGAGGGAGAACAGAAGAGAATATTTTAGCTTAAAGTATAGCTGATTAATCACGCAAATTAATCAGCTGTAGGTTGAAGTTCCAAAAATAACCACATTGAGATGTTGCTGTTGTTATTTCAGGTATTCGAGAAGAAACAAGAGAGAGAGAAAATCAGAGTCTGCTTTAGGAAGCAGCGCTCATATTTATGGGACCATGGCAGCTTAAATTCGTACTATTGAGTTGCTGTAGGTGTTTATTAATCAAACTAATTTACTATTCAATTACACAAAGCGAATTAGAAAAAGTACCATTATACCAGCTGAGAGCCATGCTAACACACAGTCTTTTCAGGTAATAAAAGACCAGGGAAGTATCAGGTACAATATAACAAGTGCTTTAAACGTCGTTGTTTTTTTTCATTTGCTGATTTAAAAATAAATAACAGGGGTGCAGCCTTTGTAAGTGCAATGCTGTACACAAGAGAAACCTCTCCATTCTATGGATGTTTAAGGGGGCTTGCTTCCCGGCACAAGCTGCAGCAAAGGGGGAACTGCTAACAGTATCATTTGCACTCAGAACTTTTCACAGGAAAGCGTGAAAGTCAGAAACACAAGTCCTTTTTGCACCTGCTTTTCATGGCTTCTCATAATATACAAAGCAACACTCAGAGATAGGCAGCAGAAGGAATAGGTTAATGGCTTTGAATTAACTGATGTTGCAATCCTAGACACATGAGTTCGCCGATTTAAAATGGGAGTAAGTGTAGCAAAGATGTGCAGGAGGGCAACCTAATGTCCCAGTCCAGAACGGCATTCTTTTTTCAGACATGAATTGGGTTCTGCAGGTGAGATGAAGGAAGAACCAGATACACAGAGATCCTAAAAAAAATCATTTGTGTGCTTCCAGACTGTTGCTATTTTAAAGGTGGGATTCAGTTACATACTGGTACATTCAAGTTGCACAACCAAAGTTGAGTTGGCGTCCTTGCTCAATGTACCTGCTTCGTCCCCCAAATTTTTGTGATAAGAAAAGTGATGGGAATTGTACCCAGAAACATAGCTGCCAAGTACCCCATTTTCCCCGGGAAACCCCTGTTTTTACTTACCTTTTCCCGGTGGTCCCCCGTATCACTTCGTCTCCTGTTTTTCTCCGTTATTTTCTTCTGCCGGCGGCCATTTTTTTCTTCCTAATTTGCCCTTCTATGGGCACAAAAAATGGCCACCGGCGGCTTCAAAAGTCGCATCTATGCATGACCGGAAGTGCGTAGACGCAACTTCCGGTGTTAGCGGCGGCCATTTTGGTGCCCATAGATGGGCGGGGTGACACCAGAAGTTGCATCGACGCACTTCCGGTCATGCGTAGAAGCTACTTTTGAAGCCGGCGGCGGCCATTTTTGGTGCCCATAGAAGGGCAAAGCGACATCAGAAGTTACGTCGAAGCAACTTCCGGTGTCACACGGCTGCCGGTCCCGTATTCTGCAGTCCGGGACTTGGAAGGTAAGCCCAGAAAGAAGACTCAGGACAAGTAATCAAGTGATCTAAAAGCTTATAGTTATTACAATTTAACAAATTAGAGAATCTGCCAACTAGCTAAACAATTAAGTGTGAGCAGGGGGCATGTAAGCTTGCATGTTCTTGGCTCCCCGGCCAAAGGTGAGGGAGAAGTATCCTCCTCTTGACTAAGTGAGACTTTGGCAATTGAAGCCCAACCTATGTACCTGTACCCAACGATCCAGTGTTCACCATGGTGTGTAGGCACCCAAATGTCCCCAAGGGCACCCTCGAATGGCTATGGGTGAAGTACCACTTACAAAGTGTCTCACAGTGGCAGTGAATTAAGGTCGTGCCTTTCTTTGCCTGCCCACACAGGATGCCAAACAGCCAAATAATGCCAACAACAGGGGGTCTCCATTGTCATACGTTCGGAATGTTCAGGGTTGCCATACGTTCAGAATTTTCTGGACATAGCCAGTATTCAGCCCGCCTAGGCGAAAATTGTTGAAATGTCCGGGGAAATCTTTGGCCAAGAAAAGCTCAACAACTTTTGTGCTCGTATTTTTGTGTCCATATTTTGAAATACGGAAACCCTACTTGAGGGGGCTCTACAAAATTTTAGGCTAGCCTGCCCCCTCCTAGAATCCCAGATGGCTGAAGAGCACATTGAGTTTCTTCCCGCCTGGAGGGCTGAGGCAAATTTCCCTCCCCTGAAGGCAGGAATGGAAGTGTGGGATAACATTTACAGTGCACAATGTAACCTCCCAGCTGAATAAGGAGCTGACATTGTCTAATCTCTCTGCAAACTAATCAGGACGAATGCTCAATAAGTCAAACAGCAGCAATCCTTTGTATCTTCCAGTCAAGCGCTTTTCATCTACTAGACAAACAACTCTGAGGCCCCTCTGCTCAGGGGCATACCCAGGATCAAAACTGGGGGGGCAAGGGGCGGGGCCAAGGCACGGGAGGGAAGGGAAGGGAGGAAGCGCACACGGCAGGGTGAGGCGGGGGCGGGGAGGAGCCGGAGCGCGATGGCTGCCAGGCGATGGGGCCGGCGGCAGCAGCAGCAGCATCAGTATCGGCAGCAGCTGGGGAGTCTCCAGAGGCAGGCGGAGGAGGAGGAGCACAGCCCAGCGGAGTGCGAGTTCAGCATTCCCGCCCGCTGCGCCACGCCCTCCAGCTTCCCATCACGCTCTCTGGTTCCCCGCCACGCTTGGCCTTGCCGGAGGGCACGACGGGGAGCTGGAGGGAGGGCGCGGTGCGGTGGGCAGAAACGCCGAACTCGCGCTCCGCCGGGCTGTGCTCCGCCTCTGCCTCTGCCCACCAGCCCCGCCGGCAGCACCGCTCTCCTGCGCCAGCCCTGCTTCTAGGGGGGCAACTGCCCCCTGTCCCGCGCTGGGTACGCCCATGCCTCTGCTCACCAACTAGTGAAACACACTGCCCCTTACAGCCCCAGATCACTCCAGCTGGAGCTGTTTCTCCCTGACTTCCTGGCCAAATCTGGTGTGTAGCACTATTAGTTTCCTACAGTGCTATTTTTCTAGAAAAAGAGGTGCCCGAACTCTTATAACGGCAATGGTACTGAGTTCCAGTGAGTTCCGACTGGGGGAAAAACTCCTGGTTTCCTGCCAAATTTGGTTATAATCAGTGTAGTTTTTAAAAGTTGACTCTACAGTCTTGATTGAAAATGGTGTTCCAGACATGGACAAAACCCCACTCCTCCATTATCAGGAACCCTCACACCAAATTTGGTTACGATATCTTAAGAGATGTCCCAATGCATGCAGTTTGGAACAGTTTGGTCTGCCATCTGGATTCAAAATGGCATCTGACAACGTCCAACGTCCAAACACAGACCAAAACCCACTCCTGGGGAATCGCCATGCCAAGTTGGCCAACAATACCGCCAGAGGTGTCCAAATACGGTGCAGTTTGGAATGGTTCTGTCTGCTATCTTGACTCCAAATTGGCCAAAAGCTGCTCCCCCACTATGGGAACAGTCATGCCAAATTGAACAACCGTATCTTCAGAGGCGTCCAAATTGGTGCAGTTTGGAACAGTCACACCAGATTTGGTTACCATTTCTCCTTATTGATGCAGTTTGGAATGTTTTATCTGAATGGCGCTTGGCATCCAAATATTGACAGAACCCAGCTTCTCCACAGTCAAATCATATTGGTCAATGGTATTTTTAAGAGGTGTCCTAACAGACAGACCAACAAACCACTTTCCAAAATACATGGTGGGTATTTCCATACATATATGACACAGGGTGACTGTTAATGTTAGTCAGAGAGCAGACCTATTGAAATCAATGGACTTCAGTTTTATGTCAATTGATTTCAATGTGTTTATTCCAAGTATGATTAACACAGAATATTACCCAAATATATTGTGGCAAGGGGGTAATATAGGCACCTATCTTTAATTGGAATTAGCTTGACAGGCTTCCAGAGAGGAGGTAAACAAAACTCACGGTGCTATAATATCTTTTTTTAAAATTAAGATTCCCTGCTGGTTCAAAGGAGACTTGAGATTTAGATGTTTATCTGAGGACATCCTTCGTTTTTTCATCTCTTTGGAGGGCTGGTGCTACCTTTCTCTGTTGCTTATCTCTGGTCTGTTTCTGAGGCTGCGGCAATACTTTGGGGTAGACAACAGCAGTCTAAATGCTCAAAACCTCAGTTCTCACTCCCAGAGGAAGCATTCACCGAGTATTCCATCCATGTTAATTTTTAATTTAAAACCTTGAACCCGCGCACAATAGACTTCTGACATATAAATATTAAAAATTAAATTTCCTGAGTTCATTATTTGATAATTAGAACTAAATAACATCTTAACTGAGAGACAAACCCCACGCAAAGCAAGTCAGTTCTATTTAAGATTCCATTAGAAAAGTGTTTGAGCTCGTATGTAATGGACCATAAAATTTAATTTGGAAATGATATTACCCAAATGATGAAATGATACCAGTCACAAAGGGACATGTAGCCAGCCCTTGCCTTTTCATTTGGTGTGATGCTCTTCTATTGATTGCGTAGAATTAAAAAGGAAATACTTAATTTTGCACTGAATAACACATGTAGGTTTTCCTGACTTTCTTTTTTTCTGGATCCCTTTAGTGTTTAAGTCAGAATTGACCACTGTAGCTCCATGTAATTACAAAGATTTCCTTATCTTAGCCTATTTGCTGAAGTCATCCTAAAGAAAGGGTCTTGTAATCCATTGGCTGTCTCATATCTCATTTACATTGGTGGTAATCCCTATCCTATCTCAGCATTTAGGTAATGACTTTGGGATTAAATTGCATTTCTTGCAATTCTTTACCTTCAAAATCTCCACAACATATCAGAAAGGCCTCACTGAATAGGCCTGTCAGAGGTCTGGGTAATGCAGAATGCAATGGGAGGTCTTTGGCTTCGCTCTGAAATTAGCTTTCTTTGTAATAGGTTTTAAACGTTGCAATGCATCTCAGGGGGGGCAAGAATAGATACGTAGGCTAGAATCCCAAGTAGCGGCTGGTGAGATTTCCCGGGCCCAATCTGGAAAATAATTTGGGTAAAATAATTCGTTTTCAAACTAAAATTAAAATAAAACTTTCTTTCCAAGGCCTTGTCACGTTCCCAATGACAGGATCGGGGGTGGGGAGGGGGAGAGAGATGGGAGCCTAGAGACTACCCTGCCTTAACATAGGGTTTTCCTCAACCTATGTATAAAGGGAGTGGGTGGCGCTGTGGTCTAAACCACTGAGGAAGCCTCTTGGGCTTGCTGATCAGAAGGTTGGAGGTTCGAATCCCCGTGATGGGGTGAGCTCTCGTTGCTCAGTCCCAGCTCCTGCCAACCTAGCAGCTCGAAAGCACACCAGTGCAAGTAGATAAATAGGTACCACTGTGGCGGGAAGGTAAACTGCTTTTCCATGTACTCAGGTTTCCGTCACAGTGTTCCATTGCACCAAAAGCAGTTTAATGCGTTCTGAACACACATTCGTAAGTGGAAAAAAATTGTAAGTCAAAGCAACCCTATCTAAAAATTCATAAGTAGAAAAAATCCTATCTAAATCACATCCAAGATGGCGGACGGAGCTCCGTTCATAAGTAGAAACATTCGTAAGTAGAGTTATTCATAAGTAGAGGTACCACTGTACAGTCATACCTCGGGTTACAGCTGCTTCAGGTTGCGTCTTGGGTTACTTCCGGGTTTCGGTGCGCGTGCATGCACAGAACCGCTAAATCGTGCTTTGTGCATGCGCAGAAGCACCGAATCATGACCCACACGTGCGCAGGCGCAGGTTGCGACCACTGCGGGTTGTGAACGTGCCTCCTGCACGGATCAGATTTGCAACCGCAGTGTCCACTGTATCCTCATTTAAGACTCCTAGAGATATTTCTGTCCATCTCCCATTCTTTGGCCAATCCGCTTTCCGCACCACTATCTCAGTCCCAAAGTATTGCTGTGGTCACAATGCCCTCCCATCTGTCTCCGGGCATAAAGCCATGTGATAATCAGTGCTTTTCTTTTTTCTTTTTAGAAAAAGAGGTGCTGGAACTCACCCTGAACCTTGTTCTCTTATACTGTAATGGCAATGGTGCCCATTGAAAGATGCCGGAACTGAGCTCTGGTGAGTTCTGGCTGAAAAAAGCCCTGGTGCTAAATTTGTTTTTTACTGGACTGGCTCCAGTTTAGGCTGTTTAGTTTGCCCTTCCCCTAAATTTTCATGATAGCAAAACAGCCGTAGTTTATAACACTAGTAAGTCTCAACAATGGAAGATCTACTGAGACTTCCAGGTATAGGGCGGTATATAAATACAACCACCACCACTACCTGGGAGACCTATCTGAGTCGTCATCTGCTCTGAACATGCTCAGAGCTATTGCCTTGAAGGCCACACATACTCAAGCTCCAGCTTCCCTGACCAGCCATGCCATTTGTTTCTTTATTCCTTTCACTATTGGTGTGAATGAGCTCCCTTGGACACACTGAGAATCCCTTCTTTGTAAAATAAATGAGGGGTTTTTTTTAAAAAAAAAACTGATACCATTTTTTTTAATGGATGTGGTGCTTGGGGGGAATTAAATTGTTTTTTAGAACTGTGCTTGCTAATCCTGTAGCAATTCGCCCTTACTAAAAGCTGATGGAATTAAGAAAATAATTATGCTGAAAGGGAAGGGAAGAAAGGATGCTGGCTGGCTTCCTTCCTATAAAGACATGCTGAAACATGTATTTATTATTATTATTTTTGGCTAGCAATAGATGCTCTGACTCTGGCAACTTGATGATGCAGGGGCATGGTCAAGAATATCATATAAAAATCGGGAAGACCATATATAAATACAGTTTGCAAAGGTGTCTGGTTGTGTTTACAGCTTGATTTGACCTAGGATTGTTTATTGTGTAAATGTACAATATTGTGCAAATGTAAGGGACCCAGGTGGCACTGTGGTTAAGCCACTGAGCCTAGGGCTTGCTGATCAGAAGGTCAGCGGTTCGAATCCCTGTGACGGGGTGAGCTCCCGTTGCTTGGTCCCAGCCCCTGCCAACCTAGCAGTTCGAAAGCACGTCAAAATGCAAGTAGATAAATAGGAACCGCTACAGCGGGAAGGTAAACAGCATTTCCATGTGCTGCTCTGGTTTGCCAGAAGCGGCTTTGTCATGCTGGTCACATGACCTGGAAGCTATACGCCGGCTCCCTCAGCCAATAATGCTAGATGAGCGCACAACCCCAGAGTCGGTCACGACTGGAGCTAATGGTCAGGGGTCCCTTTACCTTTACCTTTAGAGATTGCTGTTGTCAGTTTGGTTCCAAGAAATAAGTGACAAGTGGGGTGCCACAGGGTTCTGTCCTGGGCCCATTGTTGTTCAAATGACTTGGTCAAATTTGCAATGGCACCAAATAGGGGCAGGTAGCTAATGCCGCAGAAGACAGAATCAGGATTCAAGATGACCTCAACAGATTGGAGAACTGGGCTAAAACTAATAGAGTGAATTTCAAAGGGACAAATGTCAGGTTCTACAAATGTCAGGAAGAACCAGCTGCACCAATATAAGATGGGGGAACACCTGGCTTGCCAGTAGCACATGTGAAAAGGATCCAGGGGTCTCAGTGGACGACAAGTAAGGGTCAACAGTGTGATGCAGCAGGAAAAAAACTAATGCTGTTCTAGGCTGCATCAACAGAAGTCTAGTGTCCAAATTATGGGAAGTAAGAGTACTGCTCTATTGTGCCATGGTCAGACCACACCTGGAATACTGTGTCCAGTTCTGGGAGCCACAATTTAAGAAGGATATTGACAAGTTGTAACTTGTGCAGAGGAGGGGACAAAGATGATCAAGGGTCTAGAAACTAAACCTTACGAGGAACCGTTAAAGGAGTTGCTGCAACTATGTTTAGCAGGGCTGGCTCTAGGTAGACCCCCGGTGGTGCAGGGCACCACGGCGCCGGCCTGCCAGGAGGGTGCTGCGAGCTGCGCCCGCCCGCTGGCCGGCCGGTCCGCCAGTCCGACGCACAGCTGCGCCCACGGCAACCACACTGTGCCTGCCCGCCCACCGCGCAGCAGTGCCTGTGGCAGCCACGCTGCGCGCGGTGCCCGCCCGCCCACTGGCCGCGCTGGGAAACGGGGCGGGGGGGCGCCGGAGGGATCCGTTGCTCCACGGCGCCAACGGCGCTTAAGACGGCCCTGATGTTTAGCCTGCAGAAGAGGAGACTGAGAGCCATCTTCAAATATCTCAAGGGCTGCCACATGGAAGGTGAAACAAGCTTGTTTTCTCCTGCTCTGGAGAGTAAGACTTGAACCCATGCCTCCAAGTTACAAGAAAGGAGATTCTGGCTAAACAGTAAGAACTTTCTGGCAGTAAGAGCTGTTTTGACAGTGGAACATTCTCCTTCAGGAGGTGGTGGACTCTCCTTCCTTGCAGGTTTTTAAGCAGAGTTTGGATGGCCATCTTGTCATGGATGCTTTAGTTGAGATTCCTGCATTGCAGGGGGTTGGTCTAGATGACCCTTGGAGTCGTTTCCAACTTTACCATTAAGTGATTCTTTGATTCTGTGTACAGTGGGGAACAACTTAAAACAAAAACAAGACTTTGCAAAGATAAATACAAAACACTTCAAAACGGAATAAAAATTGTGAAATTTGTAACTTCAGCTACAGTGTCTATCCTCTCCCCCAGCTGTCATTAATGCAATACAAATTCAGGAATAAGAAACAATGTGAGCCATTTCACGAGTTCACATCACCTGTATGTACTGAGAATGTCTTGTACATTTTTTTAAAAAATAATACCTGGCTACGTTACAGAGTTTGGTTGTATTCAGCCTTGGGGCATAATTAGAAACCTTCCTCGCATCATTCTCCAGAATAGAATGAAAATTAATTCTTGTACAATGTTCTCTGGGCACTCAGAGAAAGTTGACCCTATCTATTTACATACAGTCTAGGGGCCTGCTATCACACTCAAAGCAGCAAACAGCTTCTCTTATCTTGAAATGGCCCTCATTTATTATTTCTTGCTGAATACACCCACCCCCCATTATTTCCATGATTCCTTTTAATAAAAGACCTTACCCTAATGAAACGTGCATTATGAGAAGGTTACAGTAGTGCCCCGCAGGCAATTAGTTCTGTGCTCTCATTACTACATATGTAATTGTATAATTGATTTTAAAACTTACTTTGTTGACCCTCCCCAATGTGTAACGTATGTAGCTCATTAAAGGAAAGAAATTTAATTAATATCTCTATTAAAAAGGCGTGGAGGTAAAGGAGACTGACAATAGAAAGCAAGATCCATTGTGCACGGAAGCACAGGTAAAAAGTAACAATTGAAGCATTTTCCGTAGTATTAGTCCCTCGCCACCATATGGTACAATTATATCATTCAGAAACAGTTGCTGAATAGCTACCGTGTTTCTCCTAAAATAAGACGTGCCTCTAAAATAAGCCATGGCACGATCTTTTAAAGGCAAAAAAATGTAAGACATCCCCAAAAAATAAGACGTGTTGGGGTACCGGTACCTACCCGACCCAGCGGGAGCCGGCAAACGCAGCAGCGCGTGCCCCGCCGAGCCCCAGCACAGCGGGAGCCAGCAGCAGCAGCCTCAGCTGCGCCGCGCGAAGCCGCAGGACCTGGCAGCAGCCCCAGCCGCGCTGCGCTGCGTGAAGCCCAGGGACCCAGCAGCGGGTCCTGCGGCTTCGCGCGCCGCCCGCTGAGCCCGCTGCCGGGTCCTGGGGCTTCGCGCGGCGCAGCTGAGGCTGCTGCTGCTGGCTCCTGCCGGGTCCTGCGGCTTCGCGCGCTGCCCGCTGCTGGGTCCCTGGGCTTCGCGCAGCGCGGCGCGGCTGGGGCTGCTGCCGGCTCCTGCCAAGTCCTGTGGCTTCGCGCGCCGCCCGCTGCCGGGTCCCTGGGCTTCACGCGGTGCGGTGTGGCACGCGAAGCCGCAGGACTCGGCAGGAGCCGGCAGCAGCCCCAGCCGCGTGAAGCCCAGGGACCCAGCAGCGGGCTCAGCGGGCGGCGCATGAAGCCGCAGGACCCGGCAGGAGCCGGCAGCAGCCCCAGCCACGCCGCACCGCACCGCATGAAGCCCAGGGACCCGGCAGCGGGCGGCGCGCGAAGCTGCAGGAGCCGGCAGCAGCCGGCAGCAGCCTCAGCCGTGCCGCGTGAAGCCCTGGGACCCAGCAGCAGGCTCAGCGGGCGGCGCAAGAAAGCTGCGTACCATACTTAACAATGCTGTACCATGCTTTAAAAAAAAATAAGACATCCCCCGAAAATAAGCCGCGATGTATTTTTTTAGAGGAAAAATAAATATAAGACGTGTCTTATTTTAGGAGAAACACGGTATGGCCACAACAAAGTTATGACTTCTGAGATAGCTATGCTTCTTGAACACATTTTGGACTAACATATAGTACATACCAATATTATGGGTGGTGTTGTTGTTTTTAAAGTACCATCTTCTGTTGCCACCCTCACAAAAACGTACATTTAGAAGAAGATGGAATTCTACTCTGGTAGGGGAGGAACTCTTAGCACTAGCAGTGACTGTGGGAAGCAGTTCTTTGAATAGTTTTCAGACGCATGCAGGTGCAGGTAAAAGAAAGGTATTTGGGGGGATATAACTAGAGTGTTGCTTCGTAAGTAGAGGAAAGAAAGTGTGATGGGCAAAGAAAATGTTTCAGCTCACCGCCTATGGTTTAACAGCATGCATAGTCAAAAGTGTGTGTTTCCACTACTACAACCCTTTTGCGCCAAATACAAGTTATATGGCAACTGCCTAATGCTAAATGTGCAGAGTCAACATTCAAGATTAGAAACAGTAGCAGTGCCAAAATAATATAGCGCGTAGCCAAGCGGTTCCTGCCTTTTTAAATAAAAAATAATATTATTTTTTATTCATTTTATATAAAAAAAAGATTTAAAAAAACCAAAAAATAATTCTTACAATTCATAATTTTTTCTGAACATTATTCCATGACTTCCCCCACCCCCCACCCCATCTGAATTTCAATTCTAATCATCTTTGGCAATTTTCAAAATTAAATACCTCTTCAGAATTTAACCTTAAAACAATCTAAAATTCATCTACATCTTACCATTCATGCCAAAAGCCTATAACAACTTCCCTGAGGAATATAATATATTAAATATTACAATTTTTTTCAAGTATAATTTAAATTTCTTCCAATCTTCTTCCACCATCTCTTCTTCCTGGTCACGGAGTCTCCCAGTCAGTTCGGCAAGTTCCATAGAGTCCATCATCTTCATTTGCCATTCAAAGCAGTTCCTGCCTTAACATGTAAACCTCTATACAGCTGAGATGTTAAATACTGTGTGATCATTGTCCAAAAAGGAAAAGGAAAACAAGCTGGATGTGTGCAATATAGCTCAATCCAAGCATCAGTGTTAGGAGGAATACTTGAAAAGCATAATTTTTTGTGTTATTGAATATGGATATGCGCTGGAGTGAACTGCTGAATTTGGGAACTGAATTTGGCATCTTCTCACTGCACTTGAACTGATGCAAAGGAACATCCATGGAGGTGAAGCTTGAGCAATGGCCACAAAGGAAAGGTGTTCATTTGGATCACCTGATATCATTGTGAGATCAGCTGACAGACAGCTGGGTGGCCCCACTCACCTGTCAAACAGGCCTACAAGGGGTGGGGAAGCTCAGGATATGGCCATTTCTATGTTCTAGAAAAGGGGTCAGCAAACTTTTTCAGCAGGGGGCCAGTCCACTGTCCCTCAGACCTTGTGGGGGGGCAGACTATATTTGGGGGGGGGTGATCAAATTCCTATGCCCCACAAATAACCCAGAGATGCCTTTTAAATAAAAGCACACATTCTACTCATGTAAAAACATGCTGATTCCCGGACTGTCCGCGGGCCAGATTTAGAAGGCGATTGGGCCGGATCCAGCCCCCAGGCCTTAGTTTACCGACCCATGTTCTAGAATGCAATAGGTTCTCAAACTTAGTGTAATTTTCCTTTTATTTATTGAATAAGAGCATGAACCTAGTCTGTCCCTAGGAGGGAACTCGCATCTATATACTGAAGCAATAAAAAGGCCCGTGACATTTAATTCATGGGACTGAGAAGAAAGGGGACAGTTGCGGATTGTCTGATATTTGTCCTTCTATGGCACCAAGGCTTCATTGAAAATAAGTTATAGTTTTGCATGTTTTAGGCTTAGCCAAGTTAGTATTCAAAGAGGGTTACTGATGATCAAGGAGCATTTTCAATGGCCATGCCCATATTGAATTGGATTTGTGAGATAAGTTAAGGAAAAGGCAGTTGTGTAATTTGCACACAAAGTGGTGAGAATTGATCTAAAACAAACCTTTAACTTTCTAACTGGTTTAAATGGGGGAAAGACCTCTGGATAATTACATCATTTAGCACATTGATTGTCTACATGTCAATTCTAATGATTTCAGAAATACAGGGCGTCGTGTTTTCCTCATTTTTAAGGAAAGGTTTTTGTTCAGCTGAGAGTCATAAATGGTGGGTTTTTTAAAGGACAGAAAATGGAAGGGCCAGGGAAACAAAAGTTTCATTACAGCAAACAAGGCTTATTTCACAAAAGCAAAGCAAAAGCAAATCAATGGGACGCAATTAAAGGAACCACTTATCTCCCCTTATAATACAACAAAGTGTGCATGAGGATTAAAGGACTCCTTTGTATTTAAACTGAATGTGAAACTAAGTGAATGGTTTCTGTAATTAGCGTTAAAAAATTTTTAACACATATAGCAACATTTTAACCTATGTTCTTCCCAATTTATTCATTTAGACCAGGCACGTCCAACAGGAAGATCGTGATCTACCAGTAGATCACTGGACATCTGTGGTAGATCACTGGTAGATGACTGGCTCCCCCCAAAGAAGCTGAACAACTTGGGCTCCCCTAAAAAAACCTCAACATTTTGGCCCTTCACCCCCCAAAAACGGGCCTTCCCTCTTCCCTAAAAGAAGCTCGACAAGTTTGACCTGAACCCCACATAACAGGGCTTTCCTTCCTAATGAAAAAAGCTCAAAAACTTTGACCTGAACACCCAAGAAACTGGCTTCCCTCTTCCCTAAAAAAAGCTTGACGACTTTGAGCTGAACCCCCAAAAAGGGGGTAGATCACTGCCAGTCTTTAACTCTATGAGTAGATCGCAGTTTCTTGGGAGTTGGCCACCCCTGATTTAGACCATGAGATCACACCGGCTCTCATATAACTGGTAAGAACATAGGTAAAAATCCATGCTCAACCTTCATTTATTGGCTTTGAGCAAGATGCTCTCTCAGCCTAGCTTACCTTAATAAGTAAGTTGAGGACAAAATGGGAACTATCCCCTCAGAGCTCCTACATTTTGAGGACCCTGAAGCTTGAACTGTCGCAATCAGCAGCAAGGTCTGGATAACCTGGGCTGTAACAGGGTGATTTGAGAGTGGGGGACATTGACATCAGTCCCGTGTCATGGTCAGATCACTTCCTGTTGAGATTTAGGCTTTTAGTACCTTTCCCCCTGTGCGGAGGCGCGGGATATATGGCCCGCCATAGAAGGCTGGTGGATCCAAGGGGTTTCCTTTTTTTATTTGAAGTAATTTTTATTGAATTTTATAAAAAGAAAGCAATCACATCCATATAATTGTACATTGTTATAACATCCATTTTAAAGAGAAAATAACAAAAATAAAAAATAAAAAACAGCATCATATACATTCCATTTTTTTCTTTCTCATTTTGATAGGGGACTTCCCCGAGTCCCCCTTCTAACGGTTCATTGCATAACATTCTTGGCAAATTCTATCTTATTTTCCAAACTTAATTACAATTACAACATCCTTTTCTCAATTTTACTACTCGTTATATTAGTCTAACCTATTTTCAATTCTATCTCACTTAATTTCTTAACCTGCAACTTCACAATTGCTTATAATTCTCCTCATACATCAATTCTACAATATCTTTTATAATAAATTCTAAATTTCTTCCATGGATCCAAGGGGTTTCCAGGTGGCTCTGGGGAATGATATGACTGGAGCTCCTATCAAAGTCCTGGCTAACCTCTGGAACATCCAAATGACTTGGGCCATTGACATGATAAGCCCTGAGCACCCTCTTCTACTTCATGGAGCCTGTTTGGATCCCTGGTATACGCCAGAGCTTAGGGCATGGAAACAAATTGGGAGACAGCTTGAACACAAGTGGAGGAAAGATCTGACAGAATGGTGAGAGCTCATCATTGAAGGCATATTTTACTGCCTCCATTGCATCCTCATTATGTCATCCAGCAGAGAGCTCCTCTGGGAAGTGTGGGGACTTTTAGAGGAGGTGGTGGAATGAACAGTAGCTCGCTGTGAGGAATGGGTAAAACCATTCCTCAAGAAACCCACCCTAAACTCGGAAAATCTAAGTAACTACCAGCTACCTTGTTTCTCATATTTTAAGACATACCCATAAAATAAGCCACAGCAGGATTTTTAAGCATTCAAGGAATATAAGCCATACCCCGAAAATAAGACGTAGTGATAGGCGCAGCAGCAATGCCGGCCGCGGCAGGAGGAGGAGGAAAAAAATAAGACATCCCTTGAAAATAAGCCATAGTGTGTTTTTTTGAGGAAAAAATAAATATAAGACATGTCTTATAATATGAGAAACACGGTAGATCAGGGGTCAGCAAACTTTTTCAGCAGGGGGCCGGTCCACTATCCCTCAGACCTTGTGGGGGGCTGGACTATATTTTGGGGGAAAAGAAAAAAGGATGAATTCCTATGCCCCACAAATAACCCAGAGATGCATTTTAAATAAAAGCACAAATTCTACTCGTGTAAAAACACCAGGCAGACCCCACAAATGACCTAGAGATGCATTTTAAATAAAAGGACACATTTTAATGTAAAAACATGCTGATTCCTGGACCGTCCGCAGGCCAGATTTAGAAGGCGATTGGGCCGGATCTGGCCCCCGGGCCTTAGTTTGCCTACCCATCAGTAATCTCTCCTTCTTGGGCATTCTTGGAGGAAACTGATTTTCTAGATGTATTTCAGTCAGGGTTTAGGACAATTGGGGTGATTAGCTCATCAGGAACAATTTGGAATGTGGGCAGTTCTCAGCTCGAAACTTCAGGGGGACATAAAGCAGTTGGGAATATAGTGAGATATATCATCTGTGGGGCTAGGAGTGGCCATGGACTGACTGGCAGATCTACAAGGCGGGGCATATGTGAAGCTTCCATCAGGCAAGGATGGCAGTAGTCCAGTCTGGTGGGAATCCAGCACTGGAAGCACAAGGGTGTAGCATGCAGGTTTGAGTATATTTTAGAAGTTGGTTGGTTGTTTAGTCCTTTAGTCGTGTCCGACTCTTCGTGACCCCATAGACCATAGCACGCCAGGCACTCCTGTCTTCCACTGCCTCCCACAGTTTGGTTAAGCTCATGTTCGTAGCTTCGAGAACACTGTCCAACCATCTCGTCCTCTGTCGTCCCCTTCTCCTTGTGCCCTCAATCTTTCCCAACATCAGGGTCTTTTCCAAGGATTCTTCTCTTCTCATGAGGTGGCCAAAGTATTGGAGCCTCAGCTTCACGACCTGTCCTTCCAGTGAGCACTCAGGGCTGATTTCCTTAAGAATGGATAGGTTTGATCTTCTAGCAGTCCATGGGACTCTCAAGAGTCTTCTCCAGCACCATAATTCAAAAGCATCAATTCTTCGGCGATCAGCCTTCTTTATGGTCCAGCTCTCACTTCCATACATCACTACTGGGAAAACCATAGCTTTAACTATACGGACCTTTGTAGGCAAGGTGATGTCTCTGCTTTTTAAGATGCTGTCTAGGTTTGCCATTGCTTTTCTCCCAAGAAGCAGGCGTCTTTTAATTTCGTGACTGCTGTCACCATCTGCAGTGATCAAGGAGCCCAAGAAAGTAAAATCTCTCACTGCCTCCATTTCTTCCCCTTCTATTTGCCAGGAGGTGATGGGACCAGTGGCCATTTTAGAAGTAGGAAAACAAAAAAGGAAATAGGCATAGAAATCTAAAGCAAGTTCAATTTGCTATAGTAAATTGACCTCCTTGTTTGTCATACTTTCCAAGTATCGCAGCTCAGACTAACTGCTCGTTGCCTAACATTTATTCTTTTTTAAAAGCCCAGGCGAACAAAGCAACAGTCAGAAACCTAAAAAAACTGCTAATTGCGACCTGGCCATTGCACTAATGATCAAAGCTCCTATCTCAGCATTGCTTGTTTCACACGTGAATGTAATTGTGAAACTGCGAGCCCCAAGATGTGCCAGACACAGATTTTAGAAGCAGGAATACAGAAGACGGCACTTCAGCCGTGTCAAGGTCTTTGAGGTCAGATCCCCGGGAGCTGATGTAGTTGTGAGCTGAGGGTGATTCAAAGGTTAAGTCTTCTACCAAAGGGCTAGTCTGGTCAGAGACATAATTGGAATAACAAAGTCAATATATGTTACTAGTGCCAGGACATAATCTTCATTTGATCTCTCACATGGCAGATTAATTAAGTGTTATAAATTAATGGCCTGGTAATAGTGAATACCCTGTTAGTCAGTTTCCCAAACAGCGTCAAGCATATCCAAAGCCCTCCCTCCTACCGCGTGTGTGTTGTGTGTGTGTGTGGAGAGAGAGAATTACTTTATGAGAAATGAAGGGAAATACTGACACTATTGACAACGAGCCACTTTTTATAATTCTATAATAATCAATATTGTTTACACAACAGCTAAACAGGCACTTTTATCTGAAAAAAGCCCCAGGAAAAAATACATTATTGCTGCTGCTGAAGGAGATCCAGAAGTCTATATACACCGCAGATATATATAAACAGGCTGCAGGTGAAATATTCTTCTCAAGAAGCAATAAACTGAACCAGCATGAGTTATGTAAGTTGGTTACATAGAAACTTGATGTTTTAATTAGATATGATCCAGCCTTTTTTGTTGTTACAGCATTGTACAGAGCACAGGGACCTCTTTTTTGCTGTCCACTTTGTGCTGGCACCCATAACACTTTTATCCTTACATACACGGTCATTTGATATTAATGGGTTAATCCTGATGATGTATTGCTGTGGTGAGGATGCAGGGGATTCATAGCCGACCTACAGAGGAGCAAGCAGGGATGGTCTGCTTGGCTCCATCCTGGACCCTGCCTGGTATGCTCTTGCAGCCAGTTAATTTGCCTGCTTATAGACTTCCTGCCTGCTAGTTTCTTGTGTGTGATTTCTGCTTGCAGGTAAGAATCGAGGTACTGCTGGTTCCAGAGGGTTACTGTCCCAACGGCTGGCTGAGTTGAGCTGCAGCACAACTGTGGACCAGAACCTTGGTTTGGCTAGAAGAACAGATCCGGCTGCAGGCAGGGGGGGGGGGGGGTTGTCACTAAGGGAACGCAAAGGGGCTCACCACTTTAGGTCATTGCTCTGTGGAATCACTTGGACGTCTCCACTGCTAGTTAGGAACTATACCAGGGGTAGGCAAACTAAGGCTAGGGGGCTGGATGCGGCCCAATCACCTTCTCAATCCATCCCGCGGATGGTCAGCATGTTTTTACATGAGTAGAATGTGTGCTTTTCATAGAATCATATAGTTGGAAGAGACCACAAGGGCCATCCAGTCCAACCCCCTGCCAAGCAGGAAACACCATCAAAGCATTCCTGACAGATGGCTGTCAAGCCTCCACTTAAAGACCTCCAAAGAAGGAGACTCCACCACACTCCTTGGCAGCAAATTCCACTGTTGAACAGCTCTTACTGTCAGGAAGTTCTTCCTAATGTTTAGGTGGAATCTTCTTTCTTGTAGTTTGAATCCATTGCTCTGTGTCCGCTTCTCTGGGGCAGCAGAAAACAACCTTTCTTCCTCCTCTATATGACATCCTTTTATATATTTGAACATGGCTATCATATCACCCCTTAACCTTCTCTTCTCCAGGCTAAACATACCCAGCTCCCTAATGATCATCTTCCAAAGCAACTACTCTATTCCAAACTTTAAAAAGGAAAGTGTAATGCTTTTATTTAAAATGCATCTCTGGGTTATTTGTGGGGCATAGGAATTTGTTCATATTTTTGTTCAAAATATAGTCCGGCCCACCACATGGTCTGAGGGGCGGTGGACCGGTCCCTGGCTGAAAAAGGTTGCTGATCCCTGAACTATACCAACAAATACAAATTGATCACAGTCCCAATAAAAGCAGATTAAAGACCAATATGCAATTTCTAACATGCACCAATTTAAAATATATGGTACTTAGACTGTATATACTAAGGATAGAAATAAATCAAGATGCAATTAAATTAACAAAAAAACTCATGTGTGTTTCGGCCAATTTGTACACCAGATACCATATTTGGATATTTCAGTAGATTGGCAGTAAATAAGCTATTTTGCTTATTTCTGTGAACATTGCGCGCGCGCACACACACACACACACACACACACAATGTGTTACTGTTTTTATCGCTCCACTCCCACAAAGGTAGAGCCATTCATTATATGGAGTGCCCAGTGAATGAATCAATTGAATATTTATTATAGTCAAACTACTATGTAATGCGGGTGGCGCTGTGGTCTAAACCACTAAGCCTAGGGCTTGCTGATCAGAAGGTCGGCGGTTCGAATCCCCGCAACGGAGTGAGCTCCTGTTGTTCGGTCCCAGCTCCCACCAACCTAGCAGTTTGAAAGCAGTGTCAAAGTGCAAGTAGATATAGGTACTGCTCCGGCGGGAAGGTAAAAGATGTTTCCGTGCGCTGCTCTGGTTTCGCGAGAAGCAGCTTAGTCCTGCTGGTCACATGACCCGGAAAAACTGTCTGCGGACAAACGCCAGCTCCCTCGGCCAGTAAAGCGAGATGAGCGCTGCAACCCCAGAGCTGTTCGCAACGGTCAGGGTCCCTTTACCTTTACTGTGTAAAAAAACTACTACAGAATATGTTAAAAATGCATAATCACAGCACCAGAAGAAAAAAGGTGATAAGTCAGGCGCTAACCTTTTCAGTAACATTCAGATTTATTGCCATCTGTTTGATAATGACGATTACCTTCTGGTCAGGCACCTTTGTGGGAGAGCGCCAGTCCAGAATCCGGCACGTGCTCTGGAGGTGAGGGGTTTTGTCCGGGCTTGTGTGAACCCTCTCTGGCTTCACTTTTTCAGGACTGCCAAGCTAATACAGTATTGTGGGACCAATGTACAATACCAGACAACAAGAACATTTCTAAATATGTGATAACTGATTTATTATTTTTATTCTCTTATTTATTAATTCATCCAAGGATTTACTTTTCAGTATCCCTTTCCTGCAGTCCATCTGTCAACATTTTAGCTGCAACCCTATATCATCTATTTACCAGGGAATAAGCCTCAATGAACTGAAGGGTAGAAATGTGTAGAATTGTGCTGTTAGTCAACTTTATTCTTCTTCCTTCAAAAAAAATTCTTTCTGGAAATTCCTTGTGTGTAGAGTGATTTCCCTAAGCCCTGAGGAATGTATGCTGCTAGCTATAATTTTTATAATGTTGTTTGATAGGACACTTTGTAATAAAATTGCTTTTAAAAATGCATTTTCAAGTCACAAAAATCATTTTTTTAAAACAAGACCATCCTTCGTGGTGGCATTTTGTTTCAGTGATTGAGAGCAATGTTTATTTCATTCATTTTGTTATATGCAGGTTAGCATAAGCAAAAGACGCTGGTCTTGAGAGCCTCACTTTTTAAAAAGAGATTTTGACATGTGATTTACTGGTGTTATCTGATGAATTTCAAAAGCAATATATATCTTTTCTCTTTTCTACAATGTTAGCTGTAACAGCTATGAATATCCATGTATTTCAAAGTCGATAAGATGAAAAATGTAGAATTTCAAGGGACTCCATTTGTTACTATGCATAATAGGGTAATACCTTTTCTACAGCACGTCCTCCCTGTACTGCAACTTTTGCCATTTATCTCTCCCTTGTCCTCTTTTGCCCCTCTGTTTTTTCCCTTAAATAGTATATATATATATATTGTTTATTTCCATAGAGACAAGAGATGTTGATGCTGGCGAGTGAAATGGACCATTCGATGGCTGCAGGATGCAGTGTGAAGAAAAAGGTGGGGTAGGAATGCAGAAATGCAGTAAACAAACAAGTATGGAGTGCTGGAGTGAAAAATATTAATGGAAAATAAAATACAGCTGGTTCCTCCCACCTCCTCTGTGTCCAAGCAGTCAGTGACTGATGGGGGACACCTGGCTTGACAGCGGTACATGTAAAAAGTATCCAGAGGTCTTTGTTGTTGTCTAGTTGGTTAGTCGTGGCTGACTCTTTGTGACCCCATGGACCAGAGCATGCCAGGCACTCCTGTCTTCCACTGCCTCCCGCAGTTTGGTCAAACTCATGTTCGTAGCTTCGAGAACACTGTCCAACCATCTCGTCCTCTGCCGTCTCCTTCTCCTTGTGCCCTCAATCTTTCCCAACATCAGGGTCTTTTCCAGGGAGTCTTCTCTTCTCATGAGGTGACCAAAGTATTGGAGCCTCAGCTTCAGGATTTGCGTGCCGAGGCACCAAGAGGACCCCCCAATAACTCACACAGACACCATAATTTTTGTTAAGGTTTTTGGCATTAAAATTTGGCCATAACTTTTTTATTAAAATACAATCAATTAAATGTGAGTGGTTGCTTAGTCATTGGTTCCCAGCCATCTGTCTCCCGCCTGGGACAGATCTGACTCCCTCTAGCCTAGTAGGGGAAGTTTGACAGGAGTGGGGGTGTGGCACAGAGGTGGGCAGACTTGAATGTCCAGTGCTTCCCAAGTAAGCATCACCAGCAGAACTAGCAAAGATGACAGAACATATAATAACAAAATGAAATATAACTCCAACATCCCTTCCCTTAAGCACCATGATTGGAGAGCCCTGGTAATAGTATCCCCTCTGATTAAAGCTTGACGTGCCAGTCACAAGAGAGAGCTCTCCCACTATTCTGACATTTTATTTACATGATGAGCTCGAGGAACAATTTTCAGTGTTTGCGAACACACTGCCAATAGTGTTTGCAAATCTCCAAATCCCCCCCCATTGCTTTGCAGGCTTCTATGTCAGTTTGCAATATGGCAGAAATATCTCATTTCGGCTTGGACAAATCTGTCTGAAGAAGGCCACTTCTGAATCTTTTGCATACCCTCAGGAACAGAATTCCTGAATCTGAATGCAACTGCATCAACATATTACAGAATGAAATACGAATATTTCTTATTTATACTTCCCCAGTTACTGCTAGAATGACAATGCAGTTGTACCTTTGTAACTCATATGTTTGCTTTTCTTATACCATGAAGAAATTCTGCACCTTGCCTGTAGGATTCCCATAAATTGGGCTCTTTATGAGGAATCTCTCGTTGCCAGCTCAATATTCCTTAATTTAAGAGTGCATACTAGAATGGTAGGGATACCATTTTCATGAGATGATAGTGACCATGCATGACCTTTAGCACATCATGACCTTCCTCCGAGTGAGATAATGTTCCATAACAAATTTATTGTGTCAGGGAAATGATTTGTCAGACTTAACAGAAGTATCTGGTGAGGGGAGAAAAGGAGCAAGCCTTAACTGAAGAGAGCTGTCCAGTGCAGAAAACACAGCTTCATTGGAACTCTGTTATAATTCCTCGTTTAGACTGTCTGAAGACCGCATATCCAAGGATCAAACTCTAATGGCTACTTGTTTCTACATTATGTATGTTATGTTCTGCCTCATAGTTTGTCATTGATGGCATCTGTAGACTGTTAGCCATTTGGAGAATTGGCCTGTTATCTGCTTGGCTCTGACCTACCACTGAATGATGCCAGGTATATTTACAATGCCGCACAAGTTAATGCTAAGCAATAACTCATCCATAAAAACAAATTCTCTTGGATCAGACAGTTGGCACACGAAGGACCGTGTTTACATGCATCTCTGGGCTTATTTAGAAGAGGCACAGAAACTCCCCCATGCTATCTCCTTTGTAAATCATAAGAGAATCAATGGTCTTGCGTACATGTTTAAAATGAAATGATCAGCGTTTGCCCAGAGAACTCACCCTAGCATTTTATAGGTCTGCTTTAAGGTCAACATCTTAGGGATGGATTCCATCAAGCTTGCTTCCTGAGATTGGTCTCAGTGTTAAGAGCAACTGCATTTATAATTGAGCTCATCCTAAGGGAGAAACTCTTCTCCGTGGGAGGATCCTCTTTAATTACAACTTCACCGTAATAAGATGAGAAATGAGCAAGCAAGGAAGTACTACTGGAATGAGACATGATAAATCAGCTGGCCCAGGGAACGCGCTTGTGCCAGATTCATCACAGCAGCCAGCTTGCTGCTATTCCTTCAATAAGGAAATCTCATGATTATTATTTTTTTAAAAAAAAATTGCATCTGATTAGCTAAAAGTCAATGTGTAATAATAAACCAAGTAAATTCAGCCTTGCTGAATTTCCTTCACGCATTCCCCAATCGTTCGTGTTAACCTTAAAGACAAACACACATTTTTTCCCCGCTGGCACCACACCCCGCTTTTCTGTTGCTTTTGTCTGAAGGACATTCTCTTTTAGGTCATATAAAGGATACAAAAGTTTGCCAACATGCCCCAGGTCTAAAAGCTCGGAGAAATCACACTTGCTTTCAAAGTTTCCTTTTGTTTAGGGTAACTGAATAGCAGTCTCCAGTGATACAAGTCCAAAGAAATTCATCTGCTCAGAAAGAAACAGTTATAGATGCTGGATTAAAAGTTGGACATTACCATCTGCACGGTAGAAAGTTATGCCATTGTCCTTTTTTGAATTCATGCAAGGCTTGGGAGCTCCCAGGGAGCAAGGAATGCACCTGGGTTGCCAGAATTTTTTATTTCTTATGTAAACCAATGTTGCACATTGTGTTCATGTTTACACATGTATACCAGGAATGTCTACCAAAGCACTTTATTAGATTAATAAACTGCCTTTTAACAACATAATTATATCTCATTTAATATAATCCATTACCGTATATTTAAATAAATGTTTGTATTATGAAAAGTTCAATATACCGTAGGTGCCTTTGGTGATATTGAAAGAAGTTTAAGATACTCTCCAATATAATAAACAAAAGACTCTCTTTAGTGTGGCCTTTTTCATTCCAAGTGTGTCATTAACTCCCAGCATTCTGATGCTGGTTATTTTAATTCCTTTCCTTTTTCTAACACAGAATTTTACTCTTCACCTGTCAATTTCATTAAACTGACAACAAGGATCTTTTCCTGGCTTGACGCAACCACTTCAGTCTCTATTAATGTACATGCAAAGTTTGGGTTTTTAAGCATTGCTTTCCACTTACTTACATCAAATTTTATTTGCCATTTTGTTCTTCATCTTGATTGAAGAGGTCCTTTCAGAGCTCTTCACAACCTGTTTGGACTTCCACCATCCTGAATGATTTGTATCATCTGCAACTTCAGATACCTCATAGCTCAAATCTGGCTCCAGATCATTTAGAAAAGCGACACAGCACCATTCCGGATGCAATTGAACTGCATACTTCCCTAGCTTGTGAGAACTGTGTGTTTGTTGTTATTCTCTGTTTTCTGTTATTTGTCCAGGTTGACCTGACCTCATATTCCATGATGGCTTATTAAAAGCCATTTTTATGGAGCAATTTCATTAAAAAATAGTAATTTTCAAAGCTCAAGTATATAGTGCCTCCCAATTACCCCTCTACATGTTTGTAGACAAACTGTTGGGATTTCCAAAAGCTCATTATGATATACCATGCGGCCCACCTGCTCAGAGTAGAATACTTTTGAAATATCACTGGGTAGCATTGGCGCATGCCCCTTTCCCAAGCCAAACCAACAACTTGCACCCAGGTTATCATCAGCGTTCAATCATTAGTGTTAATAGACCCAGAAGCCTCCAACTCTGGCATGTACAAGGCTCAAGTAAAGAGGTGAGCCTGTGCAGAATGGAAATGCTGAGGCTCGCCAGGGACAAGGAAGGTGCTTAGCCCCTGTCCCAATGGCATCTGTCCTGGCCCTCAGTGCCAGATGAAGAATTCAAAGTCAGCTTTCAGTTTCTGCCAGTTTTAATGCGTAAATCTGAGTGATACATAGGCCAAGCAAAGGTTAAAGCAGGGGTCAGCAAACTTTTTCAGTAGGCAGAAGCAAACAGTCAGGCAGAAGGAAACAGCAGACATTCCTTCTCTGGGCAAGCAAAGGGGCAGTTCTGCCAGTGGGCAGGGCTTGTGAGGTTGGTTTGCGCCAAGGCTGTCATCTCTTGTCTCTTTGGCAGTGGAGGAGCCTGCTCAATATGCCAGTGAATTTTGGGTGTTCCCTGCCCCATAGGAGAAGCTCCTTACTGGTGGCAAGGGCCTTGAAGGAGGTACCTAACTGGAGGGGTCTGCTATCCCACGGGGGGGGGCACACCCACCTGAATCTCCTCCACGTTCCAGTTCCAGGGTCCAACACAAAAGAAGCAATGAGAGAGAGAGAGAGAGAGAGAGAGAGAGAGAGAGAGAGAGAGAGAGAGAGAGAGAGAGAGAGAGAGAGAGAGAGAGATGGGTCCTTACAGCATAGCTGCCAAGTTTTCCCTTTTCTCGCGAGGAAGCCTATTCAGCATAAGGGAAAATCCCTTAAAAAAAGGGATAACTTGGCAGCTATGCCTTACAGTCTGCTAACATTCCATCCATTTTTTTAGTTACAGGTAGGTAGCCGTGTTGGTCTGACGTAGTCGAAACAAAATAAAAAAACTACTTCCAGCAGCACCTTAAAGACCAACTAAGTTTTTTATTTTGGTATGAGCTTTCGTGTGCATGCACACTTCTTCAGATACACATCCATTGTCATGCTGGGCATTCTTCCTGGTTTCTGCTGATGGAGACTGGCGTTTATATTAGGCTACAAAGGTATGGAAAGGGGTAACATGACTTCATTACTGGTCAACCTTATTTTATTCTTAACCATGAAACAAAACTATTTCATGGGACATCTTCCATCTAACCATATTGTGTGGTGAAAAGGAAAAATACATCCCCTCTCCCTCCCCCGAAGTGCCTTATATCACAAATTGCAAATGGAGTCGGGCGAATGTTAGGAAGAAGCCACAGTGCCGCCCCACGACAACACTATTTTTATATGCAGGGTTTGATTTTTTTCTAGTGCAGAAACCTGCCGAGACGATGCAGGTTTGACCTTTTCAGCTGATTAAAGTGGTTAAGCTGAGCTTAACTGGAGCCAGAGACAATTGAGGCATATTGAGTTGGTGGGGCAATATAATATCAATTAAAATGACAGTGACAGTTGCTTTTCTTGTACAGCCCCTTTAATAGAGGCTGTAAGACACCAGACAGGCCTGGTGGAATTTTGTGTGTGTGCGCGCGTGCCTTGTTCCTTTCCTGGTCTCCATATTCCCGGGGAGAGGGCCATGGGCTCTTGCCAGTAGTTGCAGGCTATTTAAATGCTCCATTGGAGAGGGATTAAAGTTTATGCAAGGTCACTGGGGATGTGATAATTATAATCACAGGTTTTTGGCTCCACAATGACAGCCATTTGTTATTTTCGCTCGAGTAATTCTGCAGCTTGGAGCTGTTGACAAGCATGCACTGATTTACTGCCCTCCCCCCCCCAACTCCCCACCCCCATTGGTCCCAAGGTAGCAAGCGCTCCGAAGTCTGACATCCCAGCGTGGGCTCCTGCTGATTCCAGTATCTTTTCTGCTCTGAGCTCCGATAGTGGCTGGAAATGGGAGAAAATAGTGTCTTAGTTTATAATGGGATCTGAGCGAAAGGGAGCAGAATGGGAAGGGGGAGGGAATTTTTAATCCTTGCCTACAACCCTCCTATACCTGCCCTTCCCACATGGATCAGCATTTATGTAGGGACGCAATTTGCACTTCGGGAACATTTTCATATTTTGCAAGACATTGGAGCATGGAGGATGAGGTTGGCAAATGTGAAAATAGGAAAGAGGGGACATACCCCTTGAGCCCCAAGCAGTTGTTGGTCTTTTTCCTGCCTTGACTCTTTTAAATTAATGTATGCTTTTTTATTTCTAGACCGATTCTCAAATCGGCAGACAAAATGCAGGTGGCTGTAAGCTTATTGTCAAGGGAGCATCTTTTGTAGTTATGTATAATAATTGTTTTAACCGTTCATGCACATGTCACAACCATTATGATGCTTCTTTTTGTTGAAAATTCTGCCTCAGTGTAACTGTTAACTAGATTCCTAGTGCCTGCTTTTAAATCTAGCAGTATCTGTATGCAGATACAGTCAAAGCAGGATATCTACTTGCAGATAATTCAGAGGCCTAAATGGAAGAGAGGGCAGGCTGGAGAGAGCATCGCTATTTTGGGGAGTGAGAAGGTTTCCACCCAGAGCCTTTGAACCCAGTTTACTTCATTTCAGAGGTGGAGGGCTGATGTCTTCTGTGGCCCCTCAGATGACCATAGGGAGAGCCGCTGGCCTCAAAACAAGCTCCCTCAAGTTTGTGAGCCACAAACACAGGCCATTTGGGTTTCTCTCACCACCTTCTTGAGTGTTGGACCCACTGTTGGCCTTGTCCACTCAACCCACTCAAGCTTGTCTACCCTCACCTGGTTTAGCCATTCCTGGGGTTTGGTCACTGTTGCATGCTGACATGCTGACAGCAATATTAGCACACACACACCCAAACATATTTTATTCAAGTGGACACACCTGTAATGCATAGCTTTATAAACCCTCTTTTTACCTGCCCTTTCGCTAATATAAAACTCCCCAAATCCCATCCCATCCCTTCCCTTCCCTTTTGGCATTTATGGGACGCAGGTGGCACTGTGGTCTAAACCACTGAGCCTTGGGCTTGCTGATCGCAAGGTTGGCGGCTCGAATCCCCCCGATGGGGTGAGCTCCCATTGCTTGGTCCCAGCACCTGCCAACCTAGCAGTTTGAAAGCACGTCAAATTGCAAGTAGATAAATAGGTACCGCTCCGGCGGGAAGGTAAACAGCGTTTCCGTGCGCTGCTCTGGTTTCGCCAGAAGCGGCTTAGTCATGCTGGCCACATGATCCGGAAAAACTGTCTGTGGACAAACATCGGCTCCCTTGGCCAGTAAAGCGAGATGAGCGCTGCAACCCCAGAGCCATTGGCGACTGGACTTAACTGTCAGGGGTCCCTTTACCTTTACCTTTTTAAGGCTGTTTGCTGGCTCCATATGAACTCTGAATTTGGGGTGCTTTGCAATGGCTGCAAGGGTGGGTTGGGATAGTCTCTTACAGATACATAGCAGTTTCTCCTTCCTGAAGTGATTTTTTAAAAAGGCAATTTGCAGTAAAAAATAACTTCGGAGAAACAAACTGTGTCGCCACATTTCAAAAACCAAAGCAAAAATCCACTGACACACCATATAAGGAAGACCCCGAGATCAGGTAAGGGGAGGAGGTGGACTTTATTATATTGACACCTAGTGCTCCCAATCAAGGGCTAATAGCAGGGAGGGCACTAGGAAGGGAATTTGATCATTGAGACAGGCCTCTTGCTTCCAATCAAAGGCTAGAAAATGTCACGCGCCATCTTCCCAATCTCAGCGCTCGTGGGGAGGGATGCTGAAGTAATTAAAAATGCTCTGTATTTCCCCTGCTTGGCCAGTCTTTCTCATTAGTTCCCTCAGAGAGTGATTTTGAAAGGCTTGTTGTTTGTGCTTTATTCATTGCACTGTTCTCGGTCTTTGACTGCACTAACGAGTGCTAGGCTTTCTTTTTCATATCAATTTTTATCCTCCTTATTTCATATTTCAATAATAATTGGTCACTGTTTTAATTATTGGTCACTGTTTTAATTAATAGTTCTTATATTAGTTGTTTAGGTAGTGTCACACTGCCCTGTTCTCATTACCTGTGTGTGTGTGTATTATGGCCTTTATTCTTATTATTTACTAAATTTGTATACTGCCCTCTACCCGCAGGTCTCAGGGCAGTTCACAGGATAAAAATCGCAATATAAAACCAACATATACATAATCAAAATAGAAACACCTCCTCTTCACAGTCTTCACTCTGTGACTTCTCGTTGTTGTTGCATCTCCTGGTTCCATGGTGGTGAGAGAGGTTGGGGGTGACCTAGGGTGTGGTTGCTTGTCTTTGGCTGTCTGTAGTGAGATTTGTTTATGTGTGTGTGAGTGTGGGGTGTGTGGGTTTTTGGATCGGGTTAGCCAGATTGATTTGTATGCTGTCGGTGGATTCTTGTTGGTGTCTTGTTGGGCTATATTTATGTGATAATGGGGAACCACACCGGGGTGAAGGCGTCTTCTTCTATTTGTCCCCATGTCAGTTTCAGTTTGTTGGTTAGTTTTTCTAGTGAGGCTGTTTCCCATACTATTTGATACCATCGGTCCATGTGGACTCCTGACTGGTCTCTCCAGTGTCTGGCTATGATGCTTCTGGCGGCTGAGAGGAGGTGGGTTATGGGCTATTTATAATGTGAGTGGACATTATTATCTTGGAAGATGTTCAGTAGGGCCAGTTCTGGGGTGACGTCTAATACTTGCTTAGTTATTTTGCATATTTCTTGTATGGCCGATGTCCAGAAGAGTTGGATTTCAGGATATTCCCACCACGTGTGGGGGTATGTGCCTGTGGAAGTACAGCTTCTCCAGCATTTTGGTGAGACTCCTGGGTGTATCAGCGCTAGTTTCCATGGCGTTAGGTATCACCTGTAAGTGAGTATCAGGGTTAGCTCTTTTCTTTTAGCTGAGAAGGAATTAAAGGGAGGTTTAGACCACATTCTAGTCCATTGGGTTGGGGGTTAATCTCAAAGCCTATATCATCCTCCCCTTGAACAATACTTGATTTACCGGCAAACCTTGAAACAATTTTTAAATAAAATGATTTAATAATCATAATCAAACCCCATCTGATACACAACGGAGAAGGTGACCTGTCCCCTTGCTGAGAATCTGTATGTGTAGAATTCAGTTTATTTGAGATTTCATCTAACGTTAAAACACAGGCTGAATAATAGTGTGGATAAGCATTTCCCTACTTAAGGAAGTAAAAGAATGTGAGGTTGGGGCAGGGGGCACTGATGATAAAATCTCCCAAGTCTTGTAACTTTTGACACTTTTTTAGGTAGTTCGGTCAAGGAACAAATAAAGGTGAGGGGGGGGAACCTGTTCCCTGATATTACTGGCTTCCTGACCAGCTTGTTCACTGATGTTCAAGTGGAAAAACCAAGTCTATATACAAAGCAAGCTAAATGGTCCAGAGCTCTACTTTAACTTTGCTGTTTCTCCTTTTCTATTCCCATTTTCACTCTCCGTCTGTCTTCATTAGTCTGCTGGCACTTTGCTCGGATTAGTGAGCTAGTTTCCATGGTTTCTAATTTTCACTTTCTATCTTTCTTTGCTTAACTCATTAAATTGCTCATTACTTCAGTGCATTTTACAGGAGACATATTTATTGTATTAGTTACACAATGGCCAGATTAGTAAGTGATAGGCAGCTTGCAATTTGAAAGAATATGTTTTAAGAACGGAGAGGAAATGCAAGATCTATTGGTATTATCTAGTAGGTGTAGCATAACCAGAAAATGTGCTTTCAATAATTTCTTCTGTATCAACTGGTGGGGGCCAAAGTTCTTCCTATGGTTAAGAAATAATGCCTAGCTAATATGATAACTCAGAAAAACCATTCGCCTTTAAATTTTGGTGTTCCTGGAGACCATGCTGAAAAGCTTAGCTTTACAAAAATAGGAGGATAAAGAGAAGTTTAAAACACTTTGCGAGTGGGGGGGGCAATGGAGAATGTGAATATTCTTACTGGGTGGGAGACAATATGAGGATACAACACCTCCCCCTTTCTGACATATCCATTGTATTTTGAAAACTTTTTTAAAAAATGCTTGGAATCCTTCTGCCTTTACTCCTGAGCAAGCACAGAAGAGGCTGCAATATTCAGCTCGACAGGTATCAGAAGCTACAGTCTGAAAAGTGAAACCTCTCTAAAAAGAACTTGCACATGGTGTAATTGTGGAAAGATACTGTTACATGCCACCCCAATCTCCAAGCGTTGTGAGCATCCAGGAGTTCCAGGCTTATTTCCCTTTGGAAAAGAGCCACAGTGGAAACTGCGGTAGCTTTATGATATTTAATTATATATTTATATATTACACAACCTAAGCCTACGGCAGAGGGGTTCCCAGCATTACGTTCCAGGAGGGTCCCATCTTTTCCATTGCAGCAGTCTCTGATTCAGAGAGGCAGCCCACATTTTGCTCTGGTCCCCTTTGCCATTTTGCCGCATTTTACAGACTGACACCTTTTCCCCTCGATCACACCCCACCCCACTGAAATCCTAAAACAAATGCTCTGGCATTTTCTTCAGACTCTGTATCTGTGGGAAACCAGCAAGCAGGATTCAAGTGCAATTGCTTTTTCCTGTGGTGTCCAACAACTGGTAGAGAGAGAGAAAGTCATAGCTGCCAAGTCTTCCGTTTTCCCCAGGAAATCCCCGTTTTTCCAGCTGTTCCTAGCTGAAAAAACTGATTTTTTTTGTTTTTCCCGGTTTATTCTGGCGCGGCAGCCATTTTGGAACTGGGCGGAGCATGCTCAGAAGCGACTTTTGATGCTGCTCTGCCCAGTTCCAAAATGGCTGCAGTGCGACTTCTGGCGCGTCGGCCATTTTGGAACTGGGCAAAGCAGCATCAAAAGTCACTTCTAAGCATGCTCCGCCCAGTTCCAAAATGGCAGCAGCGCTACTTCCGGTCTGCTATTTCCAGCCCTGACAGCAACTTGGCAGGTATGGAGAAAGTGCTTTGGTCCAACAAAGTCCTTTTGCTTATGAAGCAGTGCTGAGGATCTACCATGTTATGGCAAAAGGAGTGACAGAAAGAAGCTGGAAGTCACCCCTTCTCGATATTTTTAGGTTTCTAATGTACAGGAGGAGCCCCCACAACTACAAAAGCCTCCCCACATCCAAGTTGGAGGACAGTGGGAACAGCAATGGGGGTGCAGTCAAGTATAACTCCTGAAATGGACTTACGATAAACCGGCCTAGTCAGATTGGAGGGTGAGCTTGTCAATCATATTTCTCTTCTTATTGTTCCTCTTTCCTAGAATAAGAATACAGTGGTACCTCGGTTCTTGAACGTCTCCGTCAATGAACATTTCGGAACGCCGAACGCCAAAAACCCAGAAATGCTTCCATTTTCAAACGCGCCTCAGAAGTTGAACGGCTTCCGCTGAGTGTTTTTCAATTTTCTCAATTGAATTTGCAGGCAGTCCTTTGCGCTTTGGTTTTCGAACGTTTCAGAACTCGAACCGTCTTCCGGAACGGATTACGTTCGAGAACTGAGGTACCGCTGTATTAATTTTAACTCCAACCCAGCTTTAGATGCGTAAAGCTAGCTGCATGTAACAACATGTGTCCCTACATGGGGATGTGAACCATTTTGAAATGCATATAGCCAATTAAATGTGGCCTAGATGAGCTTGTATCTGTGTCCATATTGGCCTAAGTGTGTGAAAAGATCTTAACTTGCAACTAAGAGGAGAAGAGAATGCTACGTAAAGAGAAAGGTACCCACGAACGGGCATAAGAAGACACAGCAATATTCCTTGTAACAGCCGCTATGTTGCACAATAATGCTGTATACCGCATTGTCTCACTACTTAAACAAAGGCATTGATACTAATGTCTTTTCCTTTGTAACCTAAAGAGTATGTTTGTTATGCCTTCATTGTCACGTGCTAAATTAAATGCAATTATCTTAGCTTACCCTGAAAAGACTTATGAAAGGATGAATAGAAACAATTAACATAACAACGGATACATTAACCCATTGCAACAGCAAAGGCTTGACTTGCAAGCACCTGTTTGTAGTTTTTATGAGATAAGCATATTACCCTCTTTGTTTAGCCGAGCAAATGGTAAGTGCTGGGGGGAAGTGGGGACTTGCTGGTTCTCCCTGCAGTGATTCTGCTGTTCTGAGATACATTGCAGCAAATCACAAGGTACTCAGGAGGGATAACACTTCGGACCCAAGGCAAAAACCTACATACCAAGCCATGCACCGAAACTACTAAAATCAGAGGAAGCATTGACTCATAGGGACAATGTCAAAACAAAAAGCTTCTTCTACATTACTAATGGGGCTTCTGAAACATTAAATCACTCTGGATTTTAAATAACTCAAAATCAAAGGGTCGGAATCCAATTTCCTGCTGGAATTCATGTAGAGACTGATGAACCGTGCATTACAATAAAAAGGACCCATCACTGAAAACAGAAGTCCCATGACAAATTCTTCCCCTCTATAGCATGTAGATAAACCTATAGGTATATCCTCATCCTATATAATAAAGTCCAAGTGTCTCTGCGTCCAGTCCCTGTGTCTGTGGGATTGCGCTACTGCGCATGTGCCCCACGGACAGCCGTTGGGACTTTGAAAGCAGAGACACTTGGACGCAGACGCCGCGGCTGCCACGGCCGACACACCCACAACACCCCCCGCAGCCACTGCACTGGCCGATGACGAGGAGGAGGGCCCCGGTCCAGCTCCCGCAGCCGTGGCCCCAGAGCCCGATGCCACCATCTTGGTCCGCCGCCTCCTCCTCCTCCTCACAACCCTCCCTGGCCCGTGAGAGGAGCGGTGGGGCCACACCCTTCCCTCCCTCTCTGGGCTCGGCCGCGGGGCATGACAGGATAGCAAGTTCGTTTACTTGCGTTCTCGGTGCGCCCCGCGGCCAAGCGTAGAGAAGGAGGGAAGGCCGCTGCCCCGCCGCTCCTCTCTCATATGTTCTAGCGCCCGTTTATTTAACGGGCTCGATGACACTAGTGTTATCATATTGTGGTTTTCCATGCTGCAACTCCTCAGTAACTGCTTCTTATAGCAATGGAGAAAGCAGAAACCTCCCCCACCCCGATCCTCTGGCATAGCATCCTGTTCAACTTTGCCCATAATCCAATGTCACTTCAATATGCATTTGGTTTGTATGATACCAAGCAAAACAGACTTGCATTCACTGCTCTAAAGGTAAAAGGTAAAGGACCCCTGGACGGTTACGTCCAGTCAAAGGCAACTATGGGATATGGTGCTCATCTTGCTTTCAGGCCAAGGGAGCCAGCGTTTGTTCACAGACCATGTCCAGGTCATGTGGCCAGTGTGACTAAACCACTTCTGGCGCAACAGAACACCGTGATGGAAACCAGAGCGCACAGAAACGCCATTTACCTTCCCGCCACAACAGTACCTGTTTATCTACTTGCACTGGTGTGCTTTCAAACTGCTAGCAAGCCCAAGAGGCTCAATGGTTTAGACCACAGCATCTTCAACTGCCCCCAAAATGCCAGGACCGTCACAAAAATGAGCCATCACGGGTTCTCACTTTGTCATGCAGAGTCCCAATTTCCCAAATGCCTTTCCTCTACTGCGCCCTCAAAAAAACCTCAGATCTTTCTCCACCTTTCCATTCACTGCTCGTTCCATTTCCTGGCCAGGGAAAGAGAGAAGCAGCAACCAACTTCAGGTTCTCATTTGCACATTTCCAAGCTGCTCAGTAATAGCGTGCACCGGAGTATACTGTAGGGGGTGCCAGTGGGGCTGTGGATTTTTGAGGGGGTACGAAGCAGGCGCCCCATGCAGCCCCCCCCCCGTGCAGTCTGGCACTCCTCTCCATGAAAGTTGGCTCCTCGAACGCCGGTAGAAGAGCGCCGGGCCAGGCCAAAGTACACACACTTCCTTGGAAGCAATTCCCATTGAACTCAGTGGAACTTATTTCTGCATACAAGTTGCTTCCGGATCTCTCACCTTCAGCCTTCCTCCACTGGTTGGACAGCCATTTCAAACCTTTGCACCTTCGTTCTTTAATTGTTTGGTGCAGTGGGAGAAAGATTTGGACATGTTAATATAACTGTCAAAATAGGAAGCCGTTAAACTTTCCACACTAGGACATTTCATGGTGGTTAATTCAGCAAAAGTTGTTTGGGTGAGTTGACTGGACAACACTAAAAGGTTTGAGACCAACGATTAACTGTTGGAGAGGTGATAAAGATGAGGGCACCTGGTCCTGCCCAGGAAGTCAACCTTTGTAGTCAAGTACATATTGGAAATGTCAATCTTTTTGCAACTGCACATAGCCATTTCCTTCCTTGTGTCTCCATCCACTGGTTCAATTAGTTCACCATCCCACACTCGTACTGCATGGGTGTTTGTTTTGGCTATTAGGAAAGGGGGGGGAGTTATGTAATAAACGTTAATACGTTATAAAATACAGTTTTGGCAATGCATCTGTAAATACAGAAATGATATTTGACGGATTCCTATCTCAGCAATAACTAATTTGAGGAGTTGCTTGATATGAAGGTAAAACCACTGAGACTAGAACGTGATCTTCTGAAATTTAGTGGTCATTCTTTCGTTGAATACTGGCTATCTTTCCATGCGAAATGAACAGCCGTGGGTGTGAGTATCAATGCAGATTGTAGGAAGGGCTCAGCGCTGTAGCAGCATACCTTTGCTAACAGGAAAAAGAAAAAAGAAAGACCAGAGAAATCGATTGATCACCAAACATTATGAAAGCGTAACATGAAATGACATTGTAGCGTATGGCAAAACTGAAAGGATTAAAAACTAGCCAGAAAAATATGGTAAAAAAAAAGTTATGGCTCATGAGGTTTTTTGTTCATTGCCACACAGATACAAAAGTTGAATTAAAAGAAAAATGCAGGATAATGTTTTTTCCACCCAGACCCACAATTTACAAGTTATATTTCCTGGAATTGAAATGTTGTCCTCCCTCCCCTTCACCAAACCCCGCAAAATTCAGTTTTGGGAAGGCATTTTCCTCCCTAATTAGCTGAGTATTTGTTTAGATTAAAATCCATTTATGCACTGACTGCTCCCTGAAGTCATTCTAGCAATTCTGGCTGATGACATGTTTCATGTTAACCTTTCATTCTCCCCCGTTCTGCTGTTTTTAATCTATGTTGAAATGAACAATAATGTCACAATAATGCAATTGTCAAACCTCAGCGCATGATAAGAAGACAAATGAGGAATCTGACAGAAAGCATTTTAAATACTAATAAAGAACTATAGTTAGGCTGCACCAAATGGACTGCACCAAAAGGCATGTGGCCCCTATGAAATAGGGGAAAACCCGACACACAGCAACTTGAAGTCCTTCTAGAGCCATTTCAGTGGTACAATGACCTCTGCTGGGAGAGAGATAGGAAATTTGTTCCTGTTAGATCTCCTTGAAAGGGACGTGGGTGGCACTGTGGTGTAAACCACTGAGCCTTGGGCTTGCCGAGTGGAAGGTCGGCGGTTCGAATCCCCGTGACGGGGTGAGCTCCCGTTGCTCGGTCCCAGCTCCTGCCAACCTAGCAATTGGAAAGCACATCAAAGTGCAAGTAGATCAATAGGTACCACTCTGGCGGGAAGGTAAACAGCATTTCCGTGTGCCGCTCTGGTTTCGCCAGAAGCGGCTTAGTCATGCTGGCCACATGACCCGGAAAAACTGTCTGTGGACAAACGTCTGCTCTCCCGGCCAGTAAAGCGAAATGAGTGCCGCAACCGCATAGTCGTTCGTGACTGGACTTAACTGTCAGAGGTCCTTTACCTAGGTCTCCTTGACCTTTCAGCGGATTTCAATATTGTTGATCATGATACCCTTCTGGAGTGGCTGTCCAAGTTGAGGATAGGTGAAGTGTGAGGTGGTTTTGGTCCTCCTTTGATGGAGATTTCCAGAGGGTGATGCTCGGGGAGTGGTCTTCAGCCCCGTGCAGCCTTCAGTGTGGGGTTTCTCAGGGTTTGATATTCTCCCTCATGCTGTTTAACATCTACATGAAACCACTGAGTGGGGTCATCCAGAGTTTTGGAGTACAGTCGTACCTTGGAAGTCAAACAGAATCCGTTCTGGAATGCAATTCGACTTCCAAAACGTCCAGAAACCAAAGCGCAGCTTCCGATTGGCTGTAGGAAGCTCCTGCAGCCAATCTGAAGCCCCATTGGGCGTTTGTCTTCCAAAAACAGTTCGCAAGCCAGAACAGTCACTTTCGGGTTTGCGGCATTTGGGAGCCAAAACATTTGAGAACTAAGCTGTTCAAAAACCAAGGTATTAGAGGACCTTACGTATTATATGTTACATTGTCCTTTATACAGTGATGCAAGAGAACGGTTTTTGACACCTTATAATGACAAGGTCCCCTGGCCAGAATCCTTCTGATACGATTCTTTATCTCCTTGCAGACACAGATAAATATGTGACTTTTTGCAACTGCCGCCAGGAAAATTAGAAAAAATTATATTGCTGAGGTAGCTATTAACTGTAAAGGAGATGAATTTATCTGACCCCATCCATACCAAGATCCATTTCTCTCACCAAAGTTGTACACAATTATCAATTGTATTGTTTAATATTTCTTTTATTACATCAGTGGCCATGTGATGATTTTGGTTTATAAATTTTATTATTTAATGTT
The DNA here is from genome assembly GCF_963506605.1 of Zootoca vivipara. Taxonomy (NCBI): domain Eukaryota; kingdom Metazoa; phylum Chordata; class Lepidosauria; order Squamata; family Lacertidae; genus Zootoca; species Zootoca vivipara. The sequence continues at coordinate 89,851,810 of NC_083280.1, forward strand.
TCAATGGGTATATTAAAGTGTTTCCATAGCTTTGTGCTGATTAGGTCATGTTTTGATAATGTAAATGTTCTAAGTTTTGTACCAAATTTGTATATATTTTACTGAATGACATTGTATACATTGCAGCAGCCTTTGGCTATAAGCAATAAACTTGATACCATACCATACCTCATAGCTCTGCTTCTTTTTTACACCTGCAGGTGAGGCAGTGGATGTTGTGGGCTGTTGCCTTGACTCCATAATGGACTGGATGAGAGCCAACAAACTGAAGCTCAATCCAGGTAAGACGGAGGCACTAATAGTGTAGATGGGTGGGAGGTTGCCTGCTCTTGATGGGGTTACAAACCCTCTGAAGGGGCGGGTATTTAGCTTGGGGGGCAGAGGCACCAGGGTGCCCCCAAGACTGGGAGGGCCGGCGTGTGCCATGCGTGTGTGACATCATGCACGTCACACACACGTGATGTCCCATGAGAGACGTCACATCATCTAGAGGAGGCCAAGCACTCTGGCGGAGCCGGCCACTAAAGATGTGGTGTGCAACATGTGTGATGTCGCACACAAACAACTCACAATGAGGGGGGCAGTCACTTTCCAACAAAGATTGAGGGGGCCAAAGACACATTGACCCCTAGAGTTGGCATGCCTGTTGGGGGTACGTCTGGATCTTCTGCGGTCACTTGAGGCTCCCGTAGCCTCAGTGCCCTCAGTTTTGGCTGGTGGCCCAGCTACACCCCTACCTGGACAGGTTTAACCTGACTTCTGTTGTCTGTGCTCTGGTAACCTCTAGGTTAGATAACTTCAATATGTGGGTCTGCTTCTAATTAGAGAAAACATGGACTTAAAACACTGACAGTTTTTTTCTGCAAGGCTCTGTCCTCGGCCCAGTACTCCTCCTCTTCCACATTTTTTTTATCAGTGGTGGAGATGAAAGGGTGGAGGGAATCCTTATCAGATCTGCAAGTGACACAATACCAAGAAGGATAACTAACATCTCAAAAGATTGGAATAAAATTTAAAATGGTCTTGGCAGAGTGGGAGATCCCAAAATGAGCTTAAACGGAGACAAAAGCGAAGTTTGGTGAGGAGAGCAATTGCACAGTTATGGAACAGATGGCACCTGTCTTGGCAGTGTTACACGTGAAAAGGCTTTCAGCCTGTGGCATTACAGTATGCTGAACATATCGACAATAATTTGATGCAGTTCCTGAGAGAGTTAACGCCATTTGAGGCTGCATTTACAGAACCATAGTTTCCAAGGCACAGGAAGTAATTGTTCCAACTTTATTCTGCACTGGAAGAACCTCATATGGAATACTATATACAGTCCTGTCTGCCACACTTCAGGAATTATATCAATAAATTGGGACTGATTCAGAGGACAAGAATAAATGTGGTCAGCAGCCTGGAAAATGCATCCTTTGAGGAAAAGGTTGAAGAAAGGTTGAAGTAACGTCACAGGAAATAACATGGAGGGCCAAGTCTACTATTATAAGGTCCAGGTGGAACCCCTATCTTCAATGGATAACAACTACTGGATCAGAAGACATTCAGTGGAAATTAAAGACATTGTGCCCGTGGCTGAGGACAACTGTTTGAACCCTTCCAATGGATTATGGGGAGGGGAGGGGGTGGGAAGGGAAAGGGAAAATGGCACGGGAAATAAAAAATTAGAAGGAGAGAATATAATGCATAGCTGCCAAGTCTCCCAGTTTCCCCGGGAAACCCCTGTTTTTCCAGCTGTCCCCTTTGAACTCCAGCGTTGAAGGTGTCTTCACCTCCTCATCCTCTAAATAAATCCTACCACATTATAACATAGGAGAGGCAACCAAGTTTGCATTCTCATGATAGCGCAAGAGATGTTAATCAAGGAGCAAAATGGAAGTGGAGACGAGGGGAGAGGGAGATCTCCGGTGGTGTTGGGTAGAGAAGGAATAGACAGCCCACCCTGCGAGAAAGGCATTGTTTATTCCAAGCAATAAGATAGAAAGAAAACCGGCCAGGCAAGAGTGTATGATTGCATTACAGTGAGCCCAGCTAAGTGAATATTTGACACAGGATAAATCTCTTAATAAAATTACTGCACTCCAGTCCCCGACACACTTTGCATATGTAATAAAACTCTTTAAAATGGATAGCTGATAAGGAAATGAACCTTTTCACTGAATGAATAAACACACATGCATGCATCTGCACACACAAATACCAAATGGCAAAACATACTCCTGGTGATTATCAGAGTGTTAAAATAATAACACTGTGAAAGAAATAAATCTGCCCTGCGGCAAATTACGTCTCTGCTATACTTATGTTGAAACCTTCCCCAAACACCTGATAAAGGAATAAACCTGTTAAAGGAATAAATTGGCCACACACTAAGGTTATCCTCAGATTTACACTGGACTGCAATGATAAACCTTCTTTTTCATTAGTCCAATAGATCATAGGATTTACAGTACTTACAAATGTTTCGGCATTAAATGTAAGCAGGAGTGCTGTTGTGTCTGCATGCATTTGGGGCTAGGCAGGGTCGATAAGGAGACTGAATATCGCTCCACAAAAATTCTTTCTGGAAGCAGCAGCAGAATAACTGATTAAGAGAGGTTCAGAGCCACTATCGCCCACACCTTTCAGAAGGATTGCTGCAACCGTGAATTCATGGAGCCACTGAATACGGGGAGCTGCTAAAATGTGGCTGCATATGCTCCCATCTTTGTTAGAGCGCCAGGTTAAATTAACATTTTAGTTCTAACAAGATGCGCAGAGAGAGGACCATCTGAATTCCTGCCTTTAAAGGACTTCTTTGTGTATACATACCACACACTTGATGCTAGTGCAAATGTACCATTACTGATATCACAGCACAGATAACACATAATGCATGTTGGCTCACATCATCTCAAGCCCAAAGTTTTCCAGTGGTGCTTTCACACATTAGATTGCCAGCTATCAATTATTTCCCACAGAATTTTCACCTAGAATTCTCCCTAATGTCTTAAAGAGAGATAAAGGAGACAATAGTCATCCTTAGAAAGCTTGTTACTTTAGAACTTTTCACTGGTCGATATTCGGTGTGTTCTCTGGCTAGGTTCCTACAATTATTTTTTTTGAGTTTTTATTTCTACTTTTCAAGTTTATACATTTCTTAGCTTTACAATCCATTTAACATTTCAAAATTTGACCTCCTTCCCCCTCTTCCTGCGGCTCCTTAATTATTATTTTTTAATATCTTCTGCATATCCAAAAATTCATTTCACTTGCTCATTTAAGTATCTACTGTAAATAACTGCAGGTTATTACAATAATCCTGCTAATGTTTTTTATCTGTTTACAATTTATCTGTAAATATTCAATAAACCATTTCCATTTGTTTATAAAAAGTTTGCTATTTTGATTTCCTATTCTTCCGGTAAGTTTTGCCATTTCTGCATATTCCATGAGTTTTGGGAACCAATCTTCCTTTACTGGGACTTTTGCTTCTTTCCACTTTTCCTCTAAAGAATAATACATCTGAGTTGACAATATGGCTAGGAGTGCCTCTGTTATTTCCTTCCCCAAAGATTGACCATATGTTGGTGCTTTTCACCTCAAACAGCCTTGCTGCCATGCGTCTACTTTATGCTACGACCTGCTTTACAGGGAACAATAATTACACTAGTTGTGGGAGGGATGATGATACCCTATGGCCATTGGTGTTCCAGTTTCTCATATCCACAGCTCTCCTCTGAGAGTGCTTAGTAGGATAGAATTTCGAACCCAAGGGTTCTGAGAGGAATTAGCCATTAGCTGATTAAACAATCTATGGCCTTTTAAGCTGTGGTCGGGGTTGGGAGGAGGTTATCGCATTTGTTTACTAAAAGTAAAAAAAGGCAAAGGACCCCTGGGCGGTCAAATCCAATCAAAAGCAACTATGGGGTACAGCGCTCATCTCGCTTTTCAGGCCGAGGGAGCCAGCGATTGTCCACAGACAGCTTTCCGGGTCATGTGGCCAGCATGACTAAGCCGCTTCCGGCGAACCAGAGCAGTGCATGGAAAGTCCGTTTACCTTCCCGCCAGAGCGGTACCTATTTATCTACTTGCACTGGTATGCTTTCGAACTGTTAGGTTGTCAGAAGCTGGACAGAGCAACGGGAGCTCACCCCGTCGCAGGGATTCGAACCGCCGACCTTCCACTCAGCAAGCCCAAGAGGCTCAGTGGTTTAGACCACAGCGCCACCCATTCCCTATGTTTGTTATTATGTTATGTATTGCTGTGTTTTGTACTTTAAACCACCCTGATATCCTCAGATGAAATTTAAACAACAGCAGCAGCAGCAACAAGAACAACTTTCGCGTTACCACAGCCTTATTTTGGGGGGTTCTTCCTCTCAGTGTATATTACTGAGAGGTAATTCAAAGTGTTGGTGCTGACCTTTAAAGCCCTAAATGGCCTCGGTCCAGTATACCTGAAGGAGCGTCTCCACCTCCATCATTCTGCCCGGACACTGAGGTTCAGCTCCAAGGGCCTTCTGGCGGTTCCCTCACTGCGAGAAGCAAAGCTACAGGGAACCAGGCAGAGGGCCTTCTCGGTGGTGGCGCCTGCCCTGTGGAACGTCCTCCCAACAGATGTCAAAGAGGAAAACAACTACCAGACTTTTAGAAGACATCTGAAGGCAGCCCTGTTCAGGGAGGCTTTTAATGTTTAATAGATTATTGTGTTTTATTTTTCTGTTGGAAGCCACCCAGAGTGGCTGGGGAAGCCCGGCCAGATGGGCGGGGTATAAATAATAATTTATTATTATTATTATTATTATTATTATTATTATTATTATTATTATTATATTAAAAATTAGCAAAGATGTTCCTGGCATCAAGTTTCTCTATGCCAAGGGTGCTCTCCAACCAAGTCATACTCAGAGAAGGCCCATTGATTTTTTGAATATAACTAGTCTTGGATATTGCCCTAAAATGTGGACACAGTGGCACGGATGGTCTCTTAAACATTGTTCCATCAAAAGAGTTATGAATGGCTGCTGTGATCCTCCGTTATGGATGACTACAGAGTCCGTGCTAGGAACAAACCTTGATCTGTGGTTTGGTATTTTTACTTGAAAAATGACGTGGAGTCATAGAGATAGATAGAGGCTGATACCAAACACTTCCTAACAGAAGCCAGAATACCAAAAGGTCCACACCATCATTATTTTCCTTGCTTGAATTTGAGGTGTATGTATGTTTGTGTATTTATGCGTATACATAAATGCACGCTTAAATGTATTTGTCCAGCATGTCTATTATGACTCAGTGATTGCTTTGTTGATACTTAACATACCCAAAGCATGGAGGGGTTTATGTGAGTTGAGGGACAGCACATAGAATAATGTAGAGACAAACCATGATAAAATGCTATGTTCAACGAATGTTCATTATATTCTACAATGTGATAAGACTTGTGCACCTGATTGCAGTATTAAGAGACAGTTACTGCACCCTGGTAAATTGCAAGCTGGAAAAGTCCTGCTTCTGTCTTTATATATTTTTTTAGGGCGAGAGGAGTTAATTATATATATAGATGTTAAAAGCACAAGGATATGAGTCTATCTTGTCACTGGGTGTAAAGATGGAATAACGGGATGTGCCCATTGAAAGAGAATTAATATACATACATATATATATATATGTATAACAAAACATTATAGATAGGTTTTTTGACCTACATCCATCATTTACCTTACAGAGAAACATCTCGCCCTGTGTTTATAAAGCATGACGCTGATATTTTTCATAGGTTTGGAACTATGAGCTACCATCCCATACACATTCTTTGAAGTAAAAAAATCTACATAAATGAAGAGGTTAATGGAAATGTGCATGATATTATTACCATTAAAGAACATCGACAAGCTGCATTCACACATTTTAAGCATCCAGGGGTACAATCGCTAACCGTGAAGTATATTCAGCAATCTCTCTCTTTTTTCCCCCAGTTGCCCACCGCAGCCAATATTACAAAAACATAAATCATAATGTTTCAACAAAAGCAAAATTTAATTTTCTCCTTTCAACTGTTATCTGGGCCGGGTAGTATATGGCAGGCTGCGGCCGAGTCATTTATTACACTTGCTGAATGGATAATGGCAGGGAGAGTCTATTATACCCAGCTTTGTTAGAGCTTTGAATGTGCTACTGAAACCTGTGGCAGTCTAAATCTCTTTACATCTGTAATAGATACACAGCACTCTATTATTTCATGCCAGTGCAAAATTAAATAGTTGTGTGTTTTGGGAGGGGGAGAGAGCAGAGATGGGGGGAGAATGGAAGGCATTTCACTGAAAGCACTTTAAAGGGAAATGATCTCTCCAGAACTCATTTCTATGTCTCAAACTCATTTTGTTTTTGCTCTTGAAAAAGCATTGGTTTCTTTTTTCACCAGAATGCCCTGGGAATGCACTCTGCTCCAGGCTCAGGCTCCAGCTTATATATGCCGTTTTGCCAAAAGCGTATAAAATGCATCGTTCTGTAAGCGTGCAAAATTAAGTATATAAATACATTAAACTGCTCACTTGGTATCTAAGCCAGAGTTGAGCACCTGCAATATTTTCTCATATTTAGATGTAGGACTCAGGTACTATTTATGCCTAGGATCACTGAGACAGCATTAGGGATCCCGTGGGAAGAATACCACTGCCCGACAGACTGAGAAGTAATTTTAGCTTATTTCCCCTGCTACAGAACTTGGGGTCTCAGATTTCAGCACTGCCCTGTACCATGCCAAAATTTGGCATCCCCACCCCTACACTACATTCTAAATCAGGGGTCAGCAAACTTTTTCAGCAGGGGGCTGGTCCACCGTCCCTCAGACCATGTGGCAGGCCGGACTATGTTTTTTTGGGGGGGGGGTAAACGAATTCCTATGCCCCACAAATAACCCAGAGATGCATTTTAAATAAAAGGACACATTCTACTCATGTAAAAACATGCTGATTCACGGACTGTCCGCGGGCCGGATTTAGAAGGTGACTGGGCTGCATCCGGCCCCCGGGCCTTAGTTTGCCTACCCATGTTCTAAATCATAGTTGTGGTGTCTCCCTGAGGCTCAGTGCCCAGTGCAATGAACCAGTCACACTCCCCTAAATCAGCCTCCCCCTGGTAGAACCCTGTACCCTGGATCTGTTCTTGAGGTTGGGGGCACCCTGCAGCCCTGGAGGAACCTCCGCTGGACCCAAAAAAACCTGTCGCAAACTGAGGGAACCTTTTGCTTATAGAAGAGCAAATGGCATACTCTGGTATATGCCTAGATTTGCACATTGTGCGCTGGGCCCATTCTGGGTGCCTCTTCCCATGCCAAGTAAATAACACAACAACAACAACAACAACAACAACAACAACAACAACAACAACAACAACAACAACAACAACAACAGTTGTTGTTGTTGTTGTTACTGTTACTGTTGTTGTTGTTGTTGTTGTTGTTGTTGTTGTTGTGTTATTTACTTGGCATGGGAAGAGGCACCCAGAATGGGCCCAGCACACAATGTTCAAATGTGTGCAATGTGTTGTTGGTGTTGGTGTTGATACCCCACCCATCTGGCTGGGTTTCCCCAGCCACTCTCGGCTCCCAACAGAATATAAAAAATGTGATGAACACATCACATTTGGCCACCTCATGAGTACATCATACTTTGTACATCATACTTTGGCCACCTCATGAGAAGAGAAGAATCCTTGGAAAAGACCCTGATGTTGGGAAAGATTGAGGGCACAAGGAGAAGGGGACGACAGAGGACGAGATGGTTGGACAGTGTTCTCGAAGCTACGAACATGAGTTTGACCAAACTGTGGGAGGCAGTGGAAGACAGGAGTGCCTGGCGTGCTATGGTCCATGGGGTCACGAAGAGTCGGACACGACTAAACGACTAAACAACAAAACACATCAAACATTATAAACTTCCCCAAGCAGGGCTGCATTCAGATGTCTTCCAAAAGTCAAGTAGTTGTTTTTGGCTTCCATATTAATAAGAGAGTTTGGCTTATATGACTCTCAACACCTCACCATCTTTGTTAGGACTGTTGCACAATTATGTGGATCTTGTTTCCAAGTATCTGGAACTTCAGCGCCAGTAATAATGCTCTTAGATAACAGATGGGGAAGAGATATTAGTTCATCGTTATATGCTTGATAAAACACACCAATGTATCCATTGGTATCTGGTGATTTCCCAGTCAACTTCTGCTATGGTTGTGCGCATGTTAAGCATCTCTGTGTGCTCCAGCCGCTTCACTGACTAGCACTGGGGCTGTCTCAGTATTTTTCTGCTTCACTTGCTCAGCGTGTATACCTATAAATAAACAGATAATATGCCATCAAAAGGCTGCAGTACTCTCGCACAAGGAAACTGGCCCTCTGAAAAGTAAGATTCTGGACTTTCCTACTTCGCATGGAAGTGGAATGTATAAAACAGTCCAACAGGAATGATCAATTCTGCTGCCCATTTGTTCCCTTTTGAATGTTATCTACTTACCACTTCCTAAAACTGTCCATAAGTCAGTCAGTCAGACAGACAGATATTCTATTGGCTCAACCAAAGGCCATTGCATTTCCATCTGGGGGTGCATATAGAGCGAGATGAGCGCCGCAACCCCAGAGTTGGACACGACTGGACCTGATGGCCAGGGGCCCCTTTACCTTTGTATATGGTAAAGGACTCCTGACAGTTAAGTCCAGTTGCGAACGACTCTGGGGTTGCGACGCTCATCTCGCTTTACTGGCCAAGGGAGCCGATGTTTGTCCGCAGACAGTTTTTCCGGGTCATGTGGCCAGCATGACAAAGCCGCTTCTGGTGAACCAAAGCAGCACACGGAAACGCCGTTTACCTTCCCGCCAGAGCGGTACCTATTTATCTACTTGCACTTTGACGTGCTTTAGAACTGCTAGGTTGGCAGGAGCTGGGACCGAGCAATGGGAGCTCACCCCATCACGGGGATTCGAACCGCTGACCTTCTGATCGGCAAGCCCTAGGCTCTGTGGTTTAGACCACAGCGCCACCTGTGTCCCCCACACACACATATTTTGGAGGGCCAACATCTTGGTTCTCAGCAGTTTTAGCAAAGAGACTTTGTTACTGAGAATGATTTTAGAAGTGTGGTCAGTGGCAGTGGTTTCATGGCACAACCACCTTTCATACCATGTGGAATAGCCATTTCACATCACAAGGGCAGTATGGAGAAGACACCACAAGGATGTCATTTCAAGCAGCTCTCTACTTAATGCATCCTAACTAATCCTATTAGGTTTTCAAAAATATAGTTTGCTTGAACGCACAAACACAGATCTGCTCCATTTCCTTCTGCTTAGTGATGTTATTTTAATCGTTAATTTATGAATTTAAAGAAAATCTTATGGCGGGTGGCATGTTGCCATGTATAACTTTCCTTTTTGCATTGAAAAAAAATCAGTAAGGACTCTGCAAAAAGAGAGACAGCAATGTTCACTATGCAGGAAGCTATGCCCTGGTGGCATATACAGTGGTACCTCTACTTACGAATAACTCTACTTACGAACGTTTCTACTTACGAATGGCGCTCCGCCCGCCATCTTGGATGCAGTTTAGATAGGATTTTTTCTACTTACGAATTTTTAGATAGGGTTGCTTCGACTTACGAATTTTTTCTCCCAATGCATCCATCTATGGGATTCAACTTACAAATTTATTCGACTTACAAATGTGCGTTCGGAACTAATTAAATTCGTAAGTAGAGGTACCACTGTACAGTCATAGATTGACAGCTTGTAAATCTAGCATGATACATAAATTTATTAACAGTAAAAGCAGTTGTGAAACAAAATCCTCCACCCCAAACGGAATCCAATACATCTTGGTTCATGGGAACTGTGAGAACAGATTCAACTGCTGAAGGTCTTATTCAAAATACTAACTGGCAGGGAAGTCAGAATAGAAAAACTGTCCGAGTGAAGTTAGCCCCAGACTTACTTGCCCCATTAAATAAGAGTTTATCCTTTAGCTTCATCTATTATCAAGTCATAATTCTCATTGCCTGGCTTGTAATACCATTTCCTGTCTCGCACTCTGATAACAAGAACTGAGTGTCCTGCACTCCCTCCCTCCCTATCAAATCTTCCGCTCATCTTTAAGCAAGAGGATTGAAATGATCCGCAGGTGAAGCTTGAGCGCCTCTGTGGCTACTCAGCTTTTAAAAGCCTTCTTATCTATGCACAGGAAAAGGATAGGCTCTTTCCATATCATTTTGTTATCACGCATGCAGTGCTTTCCCCCCATCATACCATACAAGTTGATTGATTCAGTCTTCAGATAGCAGCTACCCAGAGATGCTATAGCATTCACATCATCAAATATTCCTTTGGCCAGCTTTCTCATTCCTTGGGGCAATTAATGCCTGGACAAACAAATTAATACTTGGACTTGCCCTCAAATTAATACTTGGACTTGTTTCGATTAACTTCTGCAAAACAATTAAGGTATGTAAGTCAAAAATAGAAAGAAAAAGAGGTAAGAAGGAATTAAGAAGGAAACAGTTTACCAAAAACGAAAAGAGAACCATGCCAAGGATGAAGGTAGTCAACTGGAAGAAAAGAATAAATGAAGTATGGTATATATATCTATATCTATATCTATATCTATATCTATATCTATATCTATATCTATATCTATATATATATATATATATGTTCATTTTGTATAAATTTTTGTAAGTAACAATGTTTTAGTTGTATTTCTCTGTTTTCTGTTTTTGTAGGTCTTAGTGTTGATTATGTATTATTATTATTTTTATGTTTAATCTGTGTATGTGTGTCATAAAATAAGTTCAAATGGCAAAAAAAATGAACAGTGCCTCAATGCTAAAGGGCAGTGGATACTGTGGGAGCTACTCCACGGAACAGCAAAATAACACCCACCATGCAAATATAAACATACACAGTATATGGAGAAGCTGTAATATGTATTTAGTGCAGTGATGGGCAACCTTTTGAGCTTGGTGTGTCAAAATTCACCAAAAAACCAAGCATAACTCGGGTGGTGTGTCACTTCGAGAAAAAAACTATAATTTTGCGATATTTATAGTTTAAATAACAAAAATGTATAATTGTAATGTATAACTGTATTTAATAAACAAAAAACTAATTATTTAACCTAACCAAACCAAAAACCCCTTATTTATCACAAAGTGCCCAGAGTTGTTGAGCTTTTTTTGGGGGGAGCTGCTGACCAAAGTTTTGGAGGATTTTTTTGGGGTGCAAAAGTTGCTTTGCTTTTGGGGGGGGATGCCGCAAAGCTACTGTGCTTTTTTTGGGGGGGGAGAACAGAAATAAATGGTGAATAATACCTTCGCTGGAACTAACACGCAGCACCGACATAGTCTGCCAAAGTGCCCAAAAAACCCAGCACAGAACGGGTGAAAAAATGAACGCTGTTACACCCAATCATAGTCTGCCAAAGCGCCAGAAGAAAACAGCACAGAAAGGGTTAAAAAACCAATCTCTGGCTACCAGCAACAACAAAAAAAAAAAGGACCCGGATTTTAACAGTGGAGACAAGCTGTAGCGGAGACAAGCTGTAGGAGGAGCGGGAGAACAAATGGGGGGCAACAACAGCGCGAATGGGCCAATGGGGCACATGCCAGCAGTGAGGGCTCTGCGTGTCATGTCTGACACGCTTGTCATAGGTTCGCCATCACTGATTTAGTGAGATAATAAATGGAGTTAAAAGTGGAGTGTTTGGGGGGGGAGTAACTGTGATCCACTTCTGCTTTCCCTTCTCCCACTGAACATTCTCACCTGCTGTAGGACTTAAAGGATTTTATCCTAGAAACAACTGCCAGTTGTAGCGTAAATGGAGGAAGGTTATGCTTTCAAGAGAAATTCTGTTCTATTTCAACCAATTAAATTTCTTCTCCTGAGGTTCATCATCTTTCCACAGCTGCTTACCACAAACCTGGTAGTTCTTTCTGACCGAAGAGTCACTGAAAGGAGATTACTAAAGTGTATAACACAATATCATACTAAATCAAGCTTTATTTGCTGCATTTTGAAAGCACCAAGCAGCCAGCTAGGTTCTGTTGAATTCAACTTAAGTGTGTTCCACACATGCACAAACACACACACTTTCTATGCTGATGAGAGTAAATTAAAGAAGAGATAACAGCACACTCAATGATACCTGATCCCTTTTAATTTATGGAAGATTCATCTGGGATGAGTCTAAGAAGGCATTAAACCATTTGCACCCGATATGGGATATATAATCATGGTGCACAAATCAATCTAAATCATTATTAATTCTGCCAAAACGCCAATGTCTTGAGGTCACGGGGGGTTCCGGAGTTAAAAGAGTAAAGCCAAGACGACTAATCTAATTGCACTGTCAGGTACAGGCCTTGCTTCCTAGAAGATAAGTCTGTAAGAAGACATTTCATTTGTGAGGTTGTCCCACGAGACCCTGCACATTCGTGACTAACTGCAGATATTAATGCAAAGCCGCTGAACCACATCCCAAGCTTTTTGTATTCGTCTGCTCTGTGCATTTCAGCACCAGGAAACATAGCCGCAGCCAATAGCATACAAGAAAAAAATGAGGGTAGCTAGCCCCATCTGCACATAGTCCCATCTGCCTGCTCACTGCATTGGCTATGCAGCCCAAGGGTTGAATGATCAGAGAGGGGAAACTATAGTTTGTGAAGAGTGCTGGGAATTGTAGCTCTGTGGGGAATGGAAAGAAGAAGAAGAAGAAGAAGAAGAAGAAGAAGAAGAAGAAGAAGAAGAAGAAGAAGAAGAAGAAGAAGAAGAAGAAGAAGAAGAAGAAGAAGAAGAAGAATAGTAGTAGTAGTAGTAGTAGTTTGGACTTGATATCCCACCTTTCACTCCCCTTAAGGAGTCTCAAAGTGGCTAACAATCTCCTTTCCCTTCCTCCCCCACAACAAACACTCTGTGAGGTGAGTGAGGCTGAGAGACTTCAGAGAAGTGTGAACGGCCCAAGGTCACCCAGCAGCTGCATGTGGAGGAGCGGAGATGCGAACCCGGTTCACCAGATTACGAGTCCACCTCTCTTAACTACTTCACCACAGAGCTCCCAGCAGTCTTTGGAGGAAGACTGTTACAGTAGGACAAATGAGCTTTAAATATAGTGGTATCCATAGGCTCCATAGGCTGCCTTAAAGACACTTTCATCCCATTCTTGACTACTCAATCCTAGGGCTGAACGCTTTCTTGTCTGGATGGAGGATGCAGAGGGATGAGTGATCAGATATGTAGAAAGTACACCTGTGTTTACTATATGCCTGTGAAACACGGACCACTTATAAGCGCCATCTCCAACTCCTTGAAAGATTCCATCAATGGTGTCTCAAAAAAATTTTACACATCACTTGGGAAGACAGGCAAACTAATGCCAGTGTACTGGAAGAAGCAAAGATCACCAGTGTTGAAGCGATTATTCCTCAACATCAACTTCGTTGGACTGGTCATGTTGTGCGGATACCTGATGATCGTCTTCCAAAGCAACTACCGTACTCTATTCCGCACTTAAAAATGGAAAGCGTAATGCTGGTGGTCAACTAAAGAGGTTTAAAGACTCTCTCAAGGCAAATCTTAAAAAGTAGTATAAACACTGACAACTAGGCCTGCGAGCATTCCAGTTAGAGAACAGCCTTTACCAAAGGTGTCATGGGCTTTGAAGATGCTCAAACTCAGGACGAAATGGAGAAAAGTGCTAAGAGGAAGGCACACTCACCATGATCAACTCCCATCTGGAAACCAATGTCCCCACTGTGAAAGGACGTGTGAATTCAGAATTGGCTTCCACAGTCACTTACGGACTCACTGTTAAAACCGTGTTCATGGAAGACAATCTTACTCAGCTATGAGTGATCGCCAAAGAAGAGAGAGTAGCCTACTCTACAAGGATAGCATTTGTCCTTGTTGTTCTGCTGCTTTTGCCCGGTATGTGGCCCTAGAATGTTGCCTTGAGGAAATGTGGCCCTCAGGCTTCTGCACCCCTGGTTTGGACAAGAGTGAACTGCATGGGCCAATGGTCCGACTCAGTTTAATATTAGCCTCAAACACCCCGAGGCAATACTTGTTTATTCTGACTTCCCTGCTTTTTAGAAAATAAATAATAGGGAAGTCAGAATGCCTTCTGTGTGCAGGCGGTCTACTATTCAATCATTCAAGAAGAAATAACATCCTTTCCCACTAAGATCACTTCTTTTATATAAAGATCTGGGAAGGAGCCAGAGATCTTAAACAAAGGTGTAAAAATGTGGACAATACAGTAAAGAAATAAAATCCATATCAAGGCAATAATGGTCATGAAGCTATAAGGAGGGTGTATAATAGTTCCTGGACTTTTAATTTGTGACTAATTTGTTGCACAATGAGGTTGCAATTTTCTAATTGTGATTGCCACTTTAATTTTACTCATGGCTGTGCAACTAACAATGTATAGTCTAGTAATTAAAATTAATTGTACTTTCACCTGCATATTTCTACTAGGCTGTTAAATTCAGTCTGTAGGCTCAATGATTTTGTTCTCAGAAAGATGCTGAAGTCATTTCAGGAGCCCAATTATGTTACACTTGGTAATTCCAGAATAAAAAGCAGGCATTTTACATGGAACGACATTTTAAAAGAACACGTATGCTCAGCTTTAGCAATCTGGTAGATGCAATTGTTAACAGTCTTATTATGAACATGGTGCTATTGAAATACAGCTTACAGAAAGAGCAATTATCAGTTGCAGGAAAAGATCCTTTGTGAGCTCAAATAGATTTTCAACATTAAATTGCTTTAAAGAACAGTTGCTGGTGAGCTTTTGAACTGCATACATACCTTACATTTTATGGGAAAAAATCCAGAGTTAAAGGTAAAAAAATAAATAAAAACCATGTCACATGAAACTGCAAACCGAGTCAACCCAAGAAGGCTGCCATGTGCAGATCTCCTTAGGCAGACTGGCTCTAAATAATATGCATATTCAAATCTTCATTAGAATATTCATCCAGGTGTGTAACACCTTGTCTACACTGTGTGGGTTTTAAGACAGGAGTGCCTGGTGTGCTATGGTCCATGGGGTCACGAAGAGTCGGACACGACTAAAAGACTAAACAACAACAACAACATTTTTAAACAAATGTTCTGTTGTGCATCCCCATTTTGGTGCAGAGGTATGCATAAATGCCTTTTTAAAACATGGTTTACAACTTACTCGATATAAAAAGGGACAATCCGTGGATACTTGAATTAAAGTGCAGTATTCAATGTCCTGCCCTTATTTTGTAAGAGCCTTCAGCCTAAATCCAACACAGTGGATTTAGTGGCTGAGACTGTGCATTTGTGAACCTCACTTCAGAGACTGGCGTAGAATCAAACGGATCCTAAAGTAGATTCCATTGAGAACTCTTAAGTTTTCTTCATGCGTGGTTTTGCAGGAAAATGAGCGGGTGGTTCAGGAAACCGTGAAGTTTTCCATATTGGATCATTTCAAAGGAAGACTTCACAGCTTTAGATTGAGGATATTCCTAGAGTGCTGCTAATTGAACAAAGGTATCTCATTCAACGCCAAGTGTTTTTACATACCTGCACTCAGACACAAAAACCCATAATCAAGCTGGCTTTCATTCTGACTACGTACCTCCAGCTACCATCCACCAGCCGGAAAAGGCTCTATTACTTCTTTGTCTGCCTCACAATCCTCATAAATCTTTTTTTAATTATAAAAAAGACTTCATTATAACAATGAAAATAACTGGCTGGTCTAGGTTATTTTATCAAGCCTGTTTAATGTGATTGGGCAAAGTGACTCTCTTTCGCACAGTTCACTATTAGCTCCTTAACCTGAATCTTCAGTGGAGCACATTTTATGGGCTTAATTGCATATCTCCCCCTCTTCCTGTGTAAATTAGCCTATATAAATAGAATTTCCTTGTTGCTGTGTTGTCCTACGCTGTCCCTCCCATGCAGCCATGAAGAAATTTTACTGCATACCCTGTTTAAAAGCAAATAGTTCCTCTCCTAAAAATTATGGGACCAAGAAAAAAGTTTTCCATAAAACATTATTTTACTAAAAAGCCTTAGGATAATTCATAATTCCTCTTCTGAAGTGCTAATCACCCACATGCACACACAAAATGTATACACCAAAACACTGGTGCAAAGTAGGAACAGTAAGGCAATTTCTTATGGTGGCCTGTATTTGTTGTGGGTATTTTGTTATCTTCGGTCTAAAAGAAACCTTGATAAAGTATCTTTTGACACTTTTACTGCTCCTTTAAATGAAATATTCAGTGTCTCCAAGATTCAGCTCGAGTGGAATTGACTCAATAGTTCAGCGTGAGAAAGACAGGGGCAACATTTTCTAATTTAGAAATTTGAGGAAATGGTTCCATTCCCCTATTATCTGGCCATTTTTGCAGCCTGGGATTCTCGAGCATCAACATGCACAGTTTTGCTTTGCAATCCTTCTGCAGAAATTAGCTGACACCCATCAACGTAGATAACAGAAAGCTGTAGCATTAACACTTGAGAGCGCATTAATCTTTCCCAAATTAAAATCTGAACCACAGCATTTAAGATTGAGGCCACCATGGTTCAGTGCTGTTTGACCGCCAATTTTGATAAAAGTGTTTTAAGAGAGGGGAGACGGAGATAAATTGCCCAGAGTTGCACAACAGCAGTGAGGGTAAGTCTGGAGACTGTGGCTGCTATCACCCAGCAGAACGTTCGCTTGTTTACAAAAGCAGTACAACAGAACGAAAGGCAACAACATTTCGCTATATTTCTTAGAGGCAACATCAATATTATATTTCATCAGTGAGAGACGAAAACACTTTCTCATATGAGTATCAGAAGATAAGGCCACCTTCGGTTGTAAAACAATTGCATCTCTTGACTCAAGAGTTTTACAGGGTGGCATTTGCTTAGCCACAAGCTGTTTAGTCTGAATGGGAATTTAACACACCACAAAAAGCGAGGCAGGAAGATGGAATAGGAAAGACTACAATTGCCAGAAAATGGAGTTTCCTCTTCTAGTGGTTGAAGATTGTTTTGTCGGGGGGGGGGGGGGAGAGCTTACTTTGTGTCACCTCCTTATCTCTGCTTTTGAGAGTTGCGACCACTGTGGGAATAAGAAGGGGAGACAACATCAATTGTTTAAAGAATGGCTGCAACTGTATGAACAAATTTGCAGCTGAATAAGCTCATCACCTAAACCAATTCTCACAGGTCCATCTGGGAGAGCACATCTCCGTTGTTACTGCCCAGATTTTGGGCAGGACTTTGGTTGGGTGAGGCAGGCATGCCTTAAGGAGGTCCCATTTGTCTCTCCCAAATCCCACTAGCCCACTGACGAGAACCAGCTGGCTTCAGCCTTCCTAAGCAGAGCTTCCAGCAGCTGTCAGATGCAGGTAACAACGCTTGTTAAGTTCCTGGCTCTACCTTGCTGCTTCCTGTTTGTCTTGACCCTTGACCCCATGACCCTCAGGTTCCCTGCCCCCTGGACCACGCGGATTGCTATTTGCCCAGCCCTAGGACTGGACCTGACTTTAGACGCTGATTCTGCCTCAAGGTAAGTTCACCTCGGAGACCCTTCTGGTTGGCTGGTCTCCCTCTCCACTGCGCTCTGCACGTTGTTGCTCAGCCACGAGACTACAGCACCAGGCGAGGATGGTTTGGTGAAAATGGCCTCACAAGACAAATGGTGGTGCCTGCCAGGCTAATTTTTTCCTTCAGGCCAAAGTTTTCCTAGCCCTGGTGCAGAGAAACTCCCTTCATCATCCCCATATTGATGCCCTGTTTCCACACCCCCATTTCTTCTTTTGACCCACACTGTGCGTCCTACTTACTACCTGAGGATTTACATATATACCACAAGAGCCTGTGGATGGTGGGCAGGAGGAAAGTGAGAAATATGTTAAGAAGTGAATGAGATAAGTTCAGACATCAGGCATAGATATTGGAATGTGTGCTTTAAGAATAAGAATTGAAATTGGGATGAAGAAATCTGCTATGATTATCATTAGAAATTATGAAAATCAGGAAGAGGGGATTTGAGGAAGTCATTAAGATAATGTTAAGAGATTTAAAATATGAGGCATTTGTTTGCTTGTTTCTTTGTTTTCTTTTTTTCTCTTTTGTCTCTTTTTCTTTTTCCTTTTGAGATTTTAATGTAACTATGGAAAATTAGCTGGGTGGACACCCGCCTCTACCTTTCCTTACCATCCTGGAGCCTCTGGTGGCAGGGGGGGTTCTGGGGGGGGAAGAGTGAGGTGGGGAGAAGCTCAACTATAAAATGGACTACCTTCGACTGCTCACCTTTCATGAGACTCTCTTGTGGCAGAAGGGGACTCGTGGAGGGAGGGAGAGAAGAAGGGGGAACATGTTTTGTATGTTTTTCTTTATTATGTAAAATTAATAAAAATTATTATTAAAAAAATACATATATACCACAAGGAAAATTGATTCTATTACTTTCTGTCTCTCTCTCTCTCTCCATTTGCTTACAGGCATTTTTACATTTTGTTTCAGACAGGTTTTGTGCCTGGCTGAATAGCTTGACTGCAGAGGCAGATTTCCAGCCCATCACATTTGGCCAGATGAGAAGAGGGCAGCTGGGCCATGCCTGCCCATATTTCTTCCTCCACAGAGCACAAAATGTCATGAGGTGTACATTTCGACCCACATACGTTTCCAGTGCACATGAACCCAGTACACACTACTGAGAGAGGAATGGGACCTTTTGTGTAGAGTCAGAATGAGCAGTCCTTTAAAATGTGTTCATCTTTCAACCTAATACCCAATGGAGAACTTTATACATAGGGAACAAAAAAATATTGGTTTA
Organism: Zootoca vivipara; assembly: GCF_963506605.1. Lineage (NCBI taxonomy): Eukaryota > Metazoa > Chordata > Lepidosauria > Squamata > Lacertidae > Zootoca > Zootoca vivipara. Next base: position 89,870,655 of record NC_083280.1, read on the forward strand.
CCACATGGAAAGAAAGGCAAGAGTATACATGAGCTGTATTAGACAGCAAAGTTGCAATATGTGGGCAGCAAACTATCACTAACACTACACACACACACACACACACACACACAATCTCTAACTACCCAAAAGCCGAAAGGATGAGCATAGCGATGTGCCATGGTATTCCCAGTAAAAGAAAGAAAAATATTGGACTAAATGGAACACAAAGGTCCAAGATCTGAGATCTGTGCCTTCTGCGAGAGGTAAGCTCTACCAATAAAATTCTATACCAGCCAGGCAACAGAAATCTCTCACGCATTCCTTTAGTCTGTGTCCAGTGAGGCATAGGACTGATCTTTGAGAAAGACGGTTCCGTTGCAGCTGTGAGCTGACTAGATACTGAAGAACCTTGGATTTAAGTAGACTTTGGACCTAATTAACTTCTATACTTTGAGCTTAAAAGCAATCTTCATCATCCAAGGTCTGGTTCCTGCCCACAGGAGGCGATAACTCCATCTTCCTGGCAAATAAAAATATTGATATGCCAATCTTTTTGGAAACTCTGTGGGGTTGTGCATATGATTTGCAACACTTATACTTAAACCAAACAGTTGTTTTCAGTTCATGTGCATCAGATCAAGAAGTTAGAAATCAATTGTTACATCTTTGGAGACCCGTTGATCTGATTTGTCTTGGTCTGATCTGATTAGATACTTCATTTTGGCAGGGGGAAATTAGCGATTCTTTCAAATGAACATCTTACACTTTTCCTCCCGAAAAGAAAAGGGCTGCTTCACCACTGCAGTAAACATCTTTGAAGATGAGATGGGATACAAACAAACAAACAAACAAACAATAAGTTTACTCCTATCCAAATGGACATAACATCCCATTTCGAGGTGAGACACTAGAAGTCATTTATTAAAGGAGCCGGTCACTATGACCTCAATCACAATATCCCTTCAGGACATACTGAAGTTAAGCCTGTGCTTAAGATCTTTGCTAGATTAAAAATATCACTTGGCATGATGGGCACAATGATTTATCTGAATTCCTTCCATATGTACCTCATAAAATGCATCTTCTTTTCCTTTGCCTCCGTTCCCTCAAATCACAAAATGGTTCTATTTTCTCCCTGCCTGGAATCATTGATTCGAAAAATCAAATCATTGGTTCAAATTGCCAATATGTTATTTTCTTTCCCCAAAATTAGTAACAAAATAGCATATTATTCTTTGTGAACATTCCCTTCTTGTTTCTGAGCAGTTAGCTGCTGTTGTAAGGACAGAGGGGCTGCTTTTAAAAGAAATGCTTGATTTGTACCATTTTTATGGACACTTCCCTAGTGCCTGTAAAGTGTACATTAGCTATGTGTTAGAAAACAGGCAGCTGTTCTCAGTCACTCATATTAAATAATAAATAATATAGCCATTCAAGCAAGAGCAGAATCCTAGAACCAAAGACAGAGAAACTGATACAGTAATACAATTTACAATGCAATACTATGCATATTTACTTAGAGGTAAGTCCCAGTGCGTTCTTTAGGGCTCACTCTCTTATTTTGCAGCCTCAGTTTGCAATAAGATTGCATTCTTGATTTGACTCTTTTTGGTTCTACACCAGTGTTTCCCAAACTTGGTTCTCCAGCTGGTTTTGAACTCCAAAGGTGCTCTTTTAGCAAAATGTGATGTGGAAGCTGCCTTCCGCCTACTTCCTGTGCATCCACATGATTTTAAGTTGCTGGGGTTCCAGTTTGATGGAGCTTATTATGTGGATAAGGCAATGCCTATGGGATGTTCTTTATCCTGCGCAGCATTTGAAGCTTTTAGTACGGTACGTTCTTGGATTGAGCCTTGCATGCTAAAACAGGTTTTAGGGGCGTGACCTCGATGACTTTTTACTAAGTTCTGCAGCCAATTCAGATGAATGCTTGCTCTTGTTGCAGGCATTTAATGACCTAACAGTAGAGTTAGGTGTTCCTTTGGCGGCCGATAAACTGAAGGCCCAGCCACAAAATTATCCTACTTAGGAATTCAGCTGGATACGGAGGCACAGACGTCCGCTTTGCCCAAATTAAAATTGGTGGCTTTGCATGAATTTTATACAGTTTCTGCCACGCGATAAGATTACATTGAGGAAAATCCAGTCCCTTTGGGGTCATTTGAATTTCGCTTGCAGTGTAGTAGCTCCTAGTCACCCCTTTTTGGCTTTCGGCAGGCCTGCGTTCACCCCATCATCGGGTGTGTTTGCCTATTGAGGTCAGGGCAGACCTCCAAATGTGGCTCGAATTCCTGAAGGAGTTCAATGCATACCTACCAAGTTCCTGTGGGAGAAATAAGGGACCGGACCGGAAGTAGCAGACCGGAAGTAGCGCTGCCGCCATTTTGGAACTGGGCGGGGCATGCTCAGAAGCGACTTTTGATGCTGCTTTGCCCAGTTCCAAAATGGCCGTCGCGCCAGAATAAACCGGGGGGGAACAAAAAAATCCGTTTTTTCAGCTGAGAACACCTAGAAAAACGGGGGTTTCCTGGAGAATACGGGAGACTTGGCAGCTATGGTTCAATGGCGTATCCTTACGGCAGGATACTTTGAATCTGCATTTTGATTTCCAGGTCCATTCGGATGCTGCTAGTTCTTTGGGTTTGGGGCTTTACTTCCGTGGCCGTTGGTGCGCATAAAAGGTCAAAAGTGACCAGCCTCCTACCTGGAGCCCTGGGTGGAAGCAATCTGGCCCAGCCTTGCGCACAATGAATTTTGCGCAAGGATCTCTAGAATAAAGGGACTTGCAGAAAAAGGAAATGGCAGATGATTGAATTTGAATGGACTTTACAGCACAACCCATAAAATGCAAGTCTGCCAAATACTGCAACACCTGCTGTGTGGATGGATACTCAGTAGTAAGGCTGGTTGTGAGCTGCGCCCCGAAGGCTAAAAAGTCCATCCAGGCCTTCATATAAGACCTCAAGGTGGAGGGAGAAATAGATGCTACTACTCCCTGCAAAACTAGCTGCTGCCAAGGTTCCAAAGGCGGGCTGGGAAAAATTCTGGAAGTTGCTGGGCATCTGGAGCCAGGGATCTAAAGCGCTCCATCTGAAAATGGGATAGGGCACCAGCGATGTCATTATTAGCGCCAGGAATAAAACGGGCAGAAAAAACAATGTTAAATCTGAGGCACCGCAGCACAAACATGTGCAACAGGGCAGAGACTTTACTGGAGCGGGACAACTGCTTTGCCAAAACACTCACCACAGCCTGGTTATCGGACCAAAAACAGACCCGCCAGTCCTTGAATTCCTTGGTGCAGATGTGCACTGCTACTGCAATGGGGAAAAACTCAAGAAAGGTTAAATCACGGGTAATGGTTGTATCCTGCCAATACTCAGGCAGGGCACTTTACAGGCTTGATGGGGTTCATCTGTCTGTGACTGAGAATGATTTGTGGCTGACCTCCGTATCAGCAGGGTTAAGGGATTGGTTACAGGTGTGAGTGGTTGCCGGAGAGTGCAGGGCTCGTGTTAAGGTGATAGGGATGGGGGAATGGTCTTGCCATCTCTATGTGAAGGGTATTCTGTTAAAGGAATCCAGGGACTCAATGTTTGGTCAACCTTGTGAGGGGGTTGTGCCCGTGCCTGAGTCCAGGGGGACATCTGGGTGGTGGACATAGCATGTCCCCGGCTTTCCGCCATTCCAGGTGTTCATCCTTGGCTGACCTACAATCTTACCTTTCAAGTCCCGGACTGCAGAATCCGGGACCGGCAGCCGTGTGACACCGGAAGTTGCATCGACGTAACTTCCGGTGTCGCTTTGCCCTTCTATGGGCACCAAAAATGGCTGCCGCCGGCTTCAAAAGTCGCTTCTACGCATGACCGGAAGTGCGTCGACACAACTTCCGGTGTCGCTCTGCCCATCTATGGGCACCAAAAATGGCCGCTGCCGTGCATAGATGCGACTTTTGAAGCCAGCGGCGGCCATTTTTGGTGCCCATAGAAGGGCAAATCAGAAAGAATAAAAATGGCCACCGGCAGGAGAAAATAACGGAGAAAAACGGGAGACGAAGTGATACGGGGGACCACCGGGAAAAGGTAAGTAAAAACGGGGGTTTCCCGGGGAAAACGGGGTACTTGGCAGCTACTACGATAGAGCTTTGGGTCAGTGCTACCTGCAACGGTGCAGGGAGCTAGTCGAACCAGAGCCTCTGCAACCACTCACTTGCTGTAATCAATAAAGTTGTGGCCTAAATTCTGCCAAAAACCAAACCAAAATTTGAGTCTTGTGTGAATTTATTTAAGGGGGAGTTTTAAGGGTCTAAACACGCCAATATTTGTCAGTGTTTTTAACTTAACCTTAGGGCACATGTTGTTGTCGCCAGACGACGAAGCAGCAACGGTGACGGCCACATCTTGCAAAACCAGCTTTCTCTCTCCAAGCAATCTGGCCTGCTGGGGACATCTTTGCCTACTATTCTATTTTCCATCCCATGAGCTCCCATGAAATTGACATTTAAAACTAATTGTACGGATAACTCTACCAGATTCCAGAAACTACATTTGAGATTTGTGGGGAAAGGTGTTGAACCAAATTCTCACCTGCATCGGTTTTCTGTATTAGTTTTCTGTCCGCTACATAACTGTGAATGAGTGCTAAAAGGGATTATTAGGCCTTGGCAATGGGAGAGGTGTATATAACTAATCTGCATTGCTTATCTCAGGCACACAGTGGTCTGTCATGACCTGTCTACATGCCCTCAATGCCTGTCCCTTGCCTTTATTGTCTTGCAACCGCCGCTGCCGGTGGTGGCTCTTCTCTGCTCTAATAAACAACCAATTACTGCCCCAAACAGATGTCTGGGCTATCATCAAGAAATTCAGTTGAAGTGAAGAGGCCTTAAATAGGTCAATTTCATTCAGTTAGACATGGTAGCTGACTGAAGTGGAAAGGGAGAATTGTAGGGGGACCTGAACTTGTGTGTTATTGAATGAGTAAGCTGAGGAGGAGAGGAGGGAGATGAAAAACTTTTAGCAGTTTCACATAAACTAAAATAATTCAGGACCAGCTGAAATATATCAGCCTAAACTTAAATGAAGCCGGGGAGAGAGATTCTGAAAAATGGTGGAGAGCGCTCACAATGGTAGCTAAGTCAAACTTTTTCAAGCAAATTAAAGGTTTCCATTCACAACAGCTTTTTGCAAAACAGAACAAATTCCTGACATCATAAAATGCCATTTGTCTAGAGTTCTCGTGCTGTTACTTCAATATTATATTATAATATTAATATTAAGCAAACTGTACTGGTCACACAATTGTTTTTAGGAAACCAACTATTTCTCCTCAACTAGTGCAATTATTACTCGGATGGCAATTGCAGGGTATTTAACTCTCAAAAAGTTGTTCATTGTTTGCCAATAAAGTTCATTTTCCTGACACCTGCTATCGTTTATTCTCTGTGTGTTGATTTGGGGCATGTGGCTATGCTAAGCTCCATCATGACCCCGTTGCCCTCCCAAGAGTTGCAGAGCTGGTGGGAAAAATCCCGTAAATGTGTAAATGCGTTTTGGAACTCTGGAAAATCAGAAATGTTATTGGACATTTGATGAGCACAGGAGTGCCCTCCAACTCACGGAGAATGATGGGAATGATGTGATGAGGTAGGCCACCTTTGCATGCTTACCTGACTACAGAATGCCCGAAAAGATCTATAAATGTCACTGAGGGCAAGCAAAGCCAACAGAGTATGGGGGGGGGGCGGACACACCAGACAATCAAAAGAATGGGCAAACATTTTCAATGGCATTACAAAAAGGGGGGAGTGTTCTTTAACACTACTGAAAATGCTAATGCGAAACTATGCTCAGCTCAATACTCTCTTCAAATGGCATATAGGGTAATGAGGCCGTTTTGTTCACTGGTATCACTGGTTCAAGGAAGCACCACTCTTACAGCATAAAGATGTCATCTTGTTCATTTGGTGACCCCTGGTTGTCTGGATTGGCCCAGATCAACCAGGTCCTAACCAGGTCAACTCAGAAGTTGTTGTTGTTGTTGTTTAGTCGTTTAGTCATGTCCTACTCTTCGTGACCCCATGGACCATAGCACGCCAGGCACTCCTGTCTTCCACTTCAAATTGAACTCCCTACATGTGAATTAATATCAAATTAATATTTGTCCCTACTTTTTCAGCAATGGATCCTGGTTCATATCTCTAGAACATAGCACCATATTGCGGATTCCCTGAAATTGTATCTTGACCTTGTCAAGGTCAATAGAATATTTCTGATCAAGTGATAGATGTGGAGTCGCGAAAGAGAATCGGGGGTTGTCGTTCCCCACCCCCCACCCCCGAAGTACAACTTCTGACTTCCAATAGCAGGAAACAGATACATAAAATTTGAAGCCTACGGAATCACAATCACCCTGAAATCAATATCGCAATAAAACAATGTTGTGACAGAAAATTCAGCCTTCATGCCTCCTTCATTTGTTTGTTTTCCAACGGCCCTGCCTGCAACACTGTAGCTTGATGAGGTTAAAGAGATCTTCTGAGAAAGATCCTATTGATTTTAATTACCAGGAAAAAAGCCCACAGGGACAAAAGAACTTTGCCTGTTTATTTAGCCAGTGCTGCGCTGCAGTATTCTGTAAGGAGAGATCAAATCAGTTGCTCTCTTTATTACAATAATAATAAGGATGAAAAAGTGCTTCAGGGGGCCTGGGAAGATTTTTAGGCCTCTTAAGAGGCAGGCTTTTCATTTTGGAGGGGACAGACAGCAATTACTGATAATCAATATTAATTCAATTCAATTCATGTTATTTATATAATTAAAAAAACTGTGTAATATTTTCAAAATATACTAACCAATGCAATGTGACGTGCTTTATGATAGATTGATTCTAATCATTACTAAATACATCTTGAATAATTAACCCTGTGAACAATGAGATGCTAATCAGTTGTGCAGGACGAAGGGATGCTATGGGCTCAGTGGTACAATAAATGTTTATAAGACCCGATTGGCCTGACAATGCAGCCTACTTAGGAGTTCAGGATCCTGGGATATCAGTAGTCATTAGGGGGGATGAATTCTGTCTGTCTTGGGCACTTTAAGAATTCCTGATCATTTAGGACTCACCCTGCAAAGCATGTTCTGATCGCATTGGCCTTGTCAGAACACAATGCGAAACTGTGCTTCATACAGGAATAATCCTCAGGTTTGTCAGCTGCGCTAGTTTAGTAGTTGAACCATAGTTTAGCATAGTTCCTTCTTGTAATGGACCCAAAAGTGCTTGCATCAATCTGTAAGAAACTGCTTAGGGCTTTTATGTAAATGATAGATGGTAGATAGATAGATGATAGATAGATAGATAGATAGATAGATAGATAGATAGATAGATAGATAGATAGCTAAAAAGGTAAAGGTAAAGGACCCCTGACAGTTAAGTTCAGTCACAGACGACTCTGGGGTTGCGGCACTCATCTTGCTTTACTGGCCGAGGGAGCCGACGTTTGTCCGCAGACAGTTTTTCCGGGTCATGCGGCCAGCATGACTAAGCCGCTTCTGGCGAAACCAGAGCAGCGCACGGAAACCCTGTTTACCTTCCCGCCGGAGCGGTACCTATTTATCTACTTGCACTGGTGTGCTTTCAAACTGCTAGGTTGGCAGGAGCTGGGACCGAGCAACGGGAGCTCACCCCATCGCGGGGATTCGCACCGCCGACCTTCTGATTGGCAAACCCAAGAGGCTCAGTGGTTTTGACCACAGTGCCACTAGATAGAGTTATGCTATATCTAAAATCTAAGAACTGAGGAAGTATTCCTTACTTCAGAGGAGAGCCTTACATAAGCACTCTAGTATTTCCCAAGGGATCTTCCAGCCCTTGGGAGCCAATTCCTAGGGGCTGAGTTCCCTTCGCCCCCAATAAAATATTTGAGGGGGCCCCCCCAGTGGATGGGCATTGCCATTCAAATGGTGGGCATGTGCCATTTCATGTGATCGATTATGTGGGGCAGGGCTTTTCTGCAGCGGCATCCCCCCCCCAAAAAAATATTTTATTCAAGTTGGCACCTCTATTCCAGCCTGATGAATAAGTTGTGAAAGAGCTCCTGTTAAAAGTTTGTTTTCAATTAAAAGTGAGGCAGTTAAATTGGCAATGCTCAGGCCATGTGAAACTGGTTGGCAGAGCTTATTTAAGCCTTAGATACAACCAGAGTGGTTTTTTTTTTTTTTTTTGTGGATTGCACATGAATGCTTCCATTCTTTGTTTTGCTGACGAGGATTTCTCCATCTGAGTTTCAGAGAGCAGTTCTATGACTGGCCCTGTTTTAGTGAAGCCTGTAAATAACATGTCACTGCTGAGGTCAGTTTGGCACAACAACATCAGGCATGTGTCAGAGGTCATCATCTCATTTAAAGACTGCTTAAGAAGAATGTTCATCAAAATGCTATATGTCTTATTGAAGTGCTGCATGATACATGGTAGAGCGAGAACCAGATCAAAATAATTTTGTGGGTTTTCCCTGGCGGCTTTTAGAAGCAGATAATCGATTATATGAACATTCTAAGTACATTTTCTCATTTTCATGCATTTTTTTAAAAGGCCATGTGATGTTTAGTTGAAGGTTCAGATTTAAAACGGTGAGATCAATTGAAAAAGTGGCCACAAATTGACCTGCAGACATTTTAAATGTTGCGTTTATTTTTATTTTTGTAATCATTTGTTCTTCCTCCACCATGAGTTATTCTCCTGTACAGGGCTGTCTTATGCATATGTGGTGCCAGGGTGCAAAGATCTGCCCCCCCCCGGTTGCCCAGTCCCAGGCACGCAGGAGGGTGGGGTGTCTCGCTGGCTCGGTCGGCTCCGAACTCGCAGCACAGAGCCGCCTGCAGCAGAAAAACCCACTGCGGCACTCCGACCGACGGGCAGGTTCTTCCCCGGACTCAACTCTCAGGCCCCGGACTCTCGGCCTGGCGCCCCTGAGAGCCTGGTGCCCGGGTCCTCCGCACCCCTAGCGCCTATGGGTAAGACGGCCCTGCTCCTATATTTGGCACTCAGTAATTTGAGTAAAAAGGGACGCGGGTGGCGCTGTGGGTTAAACCACAGAGCCTAGGGCTTGCCGTTCAGAAGGTCAGCAGTTCGAATCCCTGCGATGGGGTGAGCTCCCGTTGCTCGGTCCCAGCTCCTGCCCACCTAGCAGTTTGAAAGCACGTCAAAGTGCAAGTAGATAAATAGGTACCGTTCCGGCAGGAAGATAAACGGGGTTTCCATGTGCTGCTCTGGTTCGCCAGAAACAGCTTTGTCATGCTGGTCACATGACCCGGAAAAACTGTCTGCGGACAAACGTCGGCTCCCTTGGCCAATAAAGCAAGATGAGCACTCCAACCCCAGAGTTGTCTGTAACTGCTAGGTTGGCAGAAGCAGGGACCAAGCAACGGGAGCTCACCCCGTCACAGGGATTCGAACCGCTGACCTAATAGGTATCTAAAGCCATTTCCACATGCAGAATGTAGGCACCCTATATACAGAAAAGAGCAAACGAATGATATTTTAGGGAGCAGGCTAGCAGGCAGGGCCCATGACTTACATCATAGGAGCCTACACAACACAAAACACTGTTGCTGTCTGTAGGTTTTATTTTATTTGTTTTTTTATCATATTTTGGAAATGTACATCCCGTTTTTCCCCTATAATTTTTTTTGGGGGGGGCCCAAGAGAGTGGGGCCCTAAGCTATAGCTTGTTTAGCTTATACATAAATCCGGCACTGAGTAGGAGGCTGAACACCCTCAGAATCCCCGGGAAGAAGAAGAAGAAGAAGAAGAAGAAGAAGAAGAAGAAGAAGAAGAAGAAGAAGAAGAAGAAGAAGAAGAAGAAGAAGAAGAAGAAGGTAACTCTGTCCCAGTCCGAACCATTCCCTTTATTGCCCTGTCTAAGCCTCTTTGAGGCAAATTCTAGTTTCCCTTCACTGGGAATATTGTCCTTTCCCACTGCAAGTAGACCAGTGAGTCCCCTGGTTGCAGGACAGCGATCTTGGATCTAGCTTTTGTTAAAGGCGGAACAGTAAATTTCTCGTTTCCGCTTGGTGGTGAGGTGTTTAATTGTTGCTTAGTTTTGCCAGCTGAGTAATTCACAGCGAAGTGTTACAATCAGCCACTAGTAGTTAAGCTTTTCATTAGGGAGGTGCCAGTGAACAACCGTGACATCTTATTGCAGCTGCCGGCTCTGCAGGCGGAGAGGGGCTGACCCACCGCTCCTCTTGAATGGGCAAGCAATCTGTAGAAAACCGAGCCTGCAAAAGCCATTGAAGAGGTGGCAGAAAGCATTCTGAAAGAGTGGGGAAGGATTGTATTTAATAATAATAATAATTTATTATTTATACCCCGCCTATCTGGCCGGGTCTCCCCATCCACTCTGGGCGGCTTCCAACAGAAGAATAAAACACAATAATCTATTAAACATTAAAAGCCTCCCTGAACAGGGCTGCCTTCAGATGTCTTCTAAAAGTCTGGTAGTTGTTTTCCTCTTTGACATCTGTTGGGAGGGCATTCCACAGGGCAGGCACCACCACCGAGAAGGCCCTCTGCCTAGTTCCCTGCAACTTGGCTTCTCGCAACAAGGGAACCGCCAGAAGGCCCTCGGTGCTGGACCTCAGTGTCCAGGCAGAATGATGGAGGTGGAGATGCTCCTTCAGGTATACTGGACCGAGGCCATTTAGGGCTTTAAAGGTCAGCACCAACACTTTGAATTGTGCTCGGAAACGTACTGGGAGCCAATGTTGTATTCAGGTGAGGATCTTTCATTCCACAAATGCAGGTGGGTAAAGCCAGGGAGACCAGGGTTCAAATCCCCGCTTGGCCATGAAGATCACTGGTGGGTCTCCTCGGGTCAGTCACTGTCTCTAAGACTAACCTACCTCACAGGGTTGTTCTGAAGATAAAATGGGGAGGACAGCCATGTACACCACCGTGAGTTGTTTGGGGAAATGATAGGATACATCGGTGGTGGCGCCCACCCTATGGAACGCCCTCCCAACAGATGTCAAAGAGGAAAACAACTACCAGACTTTTAGAAGACATCTGAAGGCAGCCCTGTTCAGGGAGGCTTTTAATGTTTAATAGATTATTGTGTTTTATTTTTCTGTTGGAAGCCGCCCAGAGTGGCTGGGGAAGCCCAGCCAGATGGGCGGGGTAAAAATAATAAATTATTATTATTATTATTATTATTATTATTATTATTATTATTATTATACAAATGCAGTAAATAACAAATATTGCTCAATATCACAAAGGAGCACAGAGAAGGCCCCTAGGTCCTGGCCATACCATCAGAGGATTGCAAACACATTTACGCCTTAAATTATGCATGATTCTTGCATTAATATATGTACTTAGCACGTGGGTGATAATTGCATGATGCTGATGACACGTGGAGAACATAAAATGGATTGAGGGAGATGCTCTGGTGTCCTTTTGAGTAAATCAAAGCGACGCACAAAAACATCACATGACAGAGGAATTATTTCACATTAGTTTGAAAATAAGTTTTGGATAAATCCTTACTAGGATTAAGTCCTGTGGACCTCAGCGGGGCTTACTTCTGAGTAGACATGTATGGAGTTGCTTTACATTTCACAAACATGTGTGGCAGAATATTTCAGTCCAATTTTTCCTACACTTGTGGGAGCACTGAGATTCCCTCCCTGCAATCTAAAGTCGCTTTCCTGAAAATATAAATTGGCTGTAAGGTAAAATTAATATTGATTTCTAAAGGATGTTATTGTTTTCTGCTGCTCCAGAGAAGCGGACACGGAGCAATGGATTCAAACTTCAAGAAAGAAGATTCCACCTAAACATTAGGAAGAACTTCCTGACAGTAAGAGCTGTTTGGCAGTGGAATTTGCTACCAAGGAGTGTGGTGGAGTCTCCTTCTTTGGAGGTCTTTAAGCAGAGGCTTGACAGCCATATGTCAAGAATGCTTTGATGGTGTTTCCTGCTTGGCAGGGGGTTGGACTGGATGACCCTTGTGGTCTCTTCCAACTCTATGATTCTATGATTCTATGACATTGGTGTGTGTGGTAAATGGTTAACTGTTAGCACATACATCGGTATTATACTGTGGGGGGAGGAATTGATACCCCCCCCCCAATATCATGTGAGTTTATGCTCATTGCTTTAAAAAGCTATTCCAGTAGAATGGAAGCTCAAAGCAAATTGCAAATTGCATGGTGCAGGCTTGTTATTTGGGAAATGTACGTAAACAATATAGAAATGCAAATAATTATGTGCAGCTCATCAAATACAAATGTTGTATTTTCAATTAATGTCAACCTACTGAAAACAAAACTAAACACTCCAAATGACCCAAATGAACTATATAAATGTATGGGCATATTAGTTCCAAACTCTGGATTTATACATGCAAATGGGGGTAAATGATGGAGGAAAAGGACACATTTTAAAAAAACACACACAGAGAGGAAAATCTTCAAACATTTCACAGCTGCCTAACCAGTACCTTCCTCTAGAGGGAGTGTTATGATTATTATTGATTATTATTTAAGTACAGTACTGTGACTTAAGCACTGTGACACTTTGTTGAACAGCACAAGCAAAACAAAAAGGTCCCTCCCCCTATTAGCCTACAGTCTATATATTGAGTGTAAACAACAAGCAAGGGTAGCAGAATACATATTTTTAAAAAAGCAGGGATACATTTCAAATAGAGTTTCACCAACTGTTCACACGCTCTGTGGGTAGGTGGGTAATGCAATGGAGTTCCCCTCTGATTCTTTGACCAAAAGTAGGGTTGCTCCATGGCTACATTTATTTATCTTTCCTGCAGACACAACTGATAGTGACTTGCTGCCACAATTAGGAGCTGTTTTGCTGCCATTTAAAAGCACACGCACAGATATGCGTGCTTTAAATTGTGACACCAGCCAATCAGGGATGATCATGTGCTTGTGATAACATCATGACACCACGGAGCCAATTGGATTTGGTTATGGGATGATGTCATGAAGCAAGGGCGTACCCACCACGGGGCAAGTTAGGGCAGCTGCCCTACTCTAGAAGCCAGCTGCCCCCCCCCAAGGGCGTACCCACCGCGGGGCAAGTGGGGGCCGCAGGCTGCCCCTCCCTAGAAGCAGGGCTGGTGGGCAGAGGCGGAGCACAGCCCAGCGGAGCGCGAGTTCGCCATTCCCGCCGCGCCACGCCACACCCTCCCTCCAGCTCCCCGGCGCGCCCTCAGGCAAGGCCAAGCACGGCGGGGAACCAGGGAGCGCGGCGCGGCGGGCGGGAACGCTGAACTCACGCTCCGCTGGGCTGGGCTCCGCCTCCGCCCACCAGCCCTGCTTCTAGGGAGCGGCACAGCCCGGCGGAGCGCGAGTTCGCCGTTCCCGCCCGCCGTGCTGCGCCCTCCCTCCAGCTCCCCATCGCGCCCTCAGGCAAGGCCAAGCGCGGCGGGGAACCAGAGAGCGCGGCGCGGCGGGCGGGAACGCCAAACTCGCACTCCGCTGGGCTGGGCTCTGTCTCCAACCACCAGCCCTGCTTCTAGGGAGGGGCACAGCCCAGCGGAGTGCGAGTTCGCCGTTCCCGCCCGTCGCGCCGCGCTCTCCCTCCAGCTCCCCGTCATGCCCTCAGGCAAAGCCATGCACAGCGGGGAACCAGGGAGCGCGGCAGGGGGGCCTTCCTGCCCTGGCGAACTCCTGCCTTGCTGCCCCCTTTCCTTGCGCAGCGGCGGCTGCACTATTGCCGGCGCCTCCCCAGCTTTCCTCTCTGTGACAAAGGCGCCCGCCTTTGGCCAGGGTCTTTTCGATTGGGCCATCGCGAGGCAGCGGGAGGAGCTTGGCTCCATCATCTGCCCGCATGCAAAACCGTGCAGGGGTCGGCAGTTGCTGAGAACAGGGTCGCAAGGAGAGAGGGGCGCCTGCGCGGTTCCAGATCTCTCTTTCTCTCTCTCTTTCTCTCTCTCAATCTCCCAGCTGGAGGGAGGTCGCGCCACGGTGCGCTCTGTCGGGCTGTGCTCCGCCTCTGCCCATCAGCCCGGCGCCTCTGACTGCACTTTCCCCGCCCACTTTGTGGCCCCTCCCCTTGCCCCCCCCTAGTTTTGATCCTGGGTACGCCCATGTCATGAAGCCATTTGCTGAGATAATGCTTCTGGCATCATACTGCCTCCACTGAAAATGTCGGCAGCACAGATGTCGGAAGGAGGGGAAGAAGACCACAACCTAAAATGAGAGTCATGGGAATGGAAGGCCGCATGAATGGATGACAACAAAGGAGCCAACTCCTAGGGGCCGAGGTCCCCTTGCCCTCCCCCCAATAAAATATTTGAGGGGGCTGAGGGGCCCTGAAGTTGATGAGTATTGTCATATACAGATGGTGTGTGTGCCTTGTCATGGGATCGATTATGCAGGGCAGGGGGGCCCAATATTTTATTCAAGTTGGCACCCCTGGATGACAAGATGAGAGAAGTACTGCCAGGCAGTGTCTGATTGTGACACTGCAAATAACAGAATCCTAAAATCCAAGATTTGTAAAGTAGGAAGGCACCCTGAGGGTCGTCTAGACCAGGCATCCCCAATCTGCGGCCCTCCAGATGTTTTGGCCTACAACTCCCATGATCCCTAGCTAACAAGACCAGTGATCGGGGAAGATGGGAATTGTAGTCCAAAACATCTGGAGGGCCGAAGTTTGGGGATGGCTGGTCTAGACCAAACCCCTGCAATGCAGGAATCTCAACTGAAGCATCCATGACAGATAGCCATCCATTGTGGGCACAGGGGCGTACCCAGCACCCGGCAGGTTAGGGCTCCTGCCCCCCCTAGAAGCAATAAAATAAAAATAAAATAAACACCCGACACGGCAGCTTGCCGGCCAGCTCCCTGAAAAGCGGCTCCTGCCCCTCCCTCCCCGCCTGACTGTCGGGCAAGGCAGCGGCTCGAGTCGGGAGAAGCAGCCTCGCAAAGTCGCAGCCCCAGCGGGGCTCCTTCCCTCCCAGCAAAGTGGCTTCCCCTCCCCCTCCCCACCCGGCAAGGCAGCGGCTGGAGTTGTGAGCAGCAGCCTCAGCAAAGCTGTTCCTCTCCCTCCCTGACTCGCTGTCAAACTGAAGGAGGTTTTCCTGCAAGCTCTTCCTTCCTTCTTCTTCCTCCTTTTTAGTTCACTTTGGTCTGGCAAATTGTGAAAATTATTACTGTATGATAAATGGCCTCAAAAGTTTTGCTTTTTAAAATATCTTTTTTGCAGCAGCTCCTCCTGTGCCCAGCCCATTGTTGTTCGTTTGAGCTCAACAGCCACAGAAAGAAGGAGCTGTGAGCTCAAATCCAATTCACACCCCAAGTAGATTTGCCTGGGGGCAGGGATTTAATTTGCATCTTGCAAATCCCTGACATTCTTTTGTTTCAAAGGAAGAACCTGTGTATTTCAGTTCTTCACCTCAAAGAAATGCAAGCCCCTCTCTTGAGCTGGTTTGGGTATCCAAAGCTTGCCAAATTATAGCAAACTGTTATTGTCCTTTCTTAAGTGCTCCTCTTGTTCCTGGTTTATGCTTTCTGGGCTGTAGCTCAGTATAGATCAACTGCCTTGCATTGCCCTAGGACGGTTCAGTTGCAGGCATGTCCAGGTAGAGTCAGAAACTCTGGAAAGCTGCTGCCAGTCAGTGTAGACAATACTAAACAAGATTGACCAATTGACTTAGTATAAAGCAACTATAAACAAGCAGCTAAGCAGTTTACATTAAATAATAGGATGAATGGTTGACTCAGTGGATCATGTACCTGTGAGTACCATATTTGCAGTTTATCAGGTAGTAATTGACAGCATGTACACGGAACAAAACTGAAAGGCTATGTTGCTGAAGGTTGGGTCTATGAGAGCATACTTATTGCTATGGCAGCAAAGCACATTATTGGCGGGGCGGGGGAGTGACCAATATGATCCAGGGGTTGGAGCAATTCCCCTATGAGGAAATGTTACAAAACCTGGGGCATTATAACTTTTAGAAAAAAGGCAAGTAATTGGGGGTGGGAATGAGAGATTTTTATCCTTCTCATAATACTAGAACCAGGGAATATCCAATTAAGTGGATGTGAAATTCAATCTATTTCAGCATTTTAACTTTTTGTACGTTTTAAAGTGGGGGGGGAATCAAGTTTTGTAAGAACAGAAGGCACCCCACCTATCAAGTCTTTGCTGGAGAGAAAATATGTCTGAAGATCTGCATATGACCTTCTCCACCTGCCCCCCCCTTCTTATTTCTCTTCTTCCCAGGAGGGGTGAGGGGTTAAAATTAGGAGCTGGGTTTGATTTGATCACTGGCAGTTTATTAATCTTTAAATCCTACCTAAGATAAAATGAATCAGCCCTATAGATAGGTATAGATAGATCCCCAGCCAAGCTCTCCTGGGCAGCCCCATTGCCACTGCAGAGCACTCCTTCAGCTCACCAGGTCTCACCTGGTGAATGGGGCTTGGGCTAGAGGGTGGTTTGGCAGGGCACATACCAAACTTTCTGTGGGATGGCCGCCCCTGGAGCCCTTTCCAGTGACTGCCACAGAGAAGCCTGTTTGTATATTTCTTGGAGTATTTTAATCATAGGATCACAGAACTAGATGGTTGGAAGGGACCCCCAAGGGTCCTCTAGACCAACCCCCTCCAGTGCAGGAATCACAGCACAAGCATCTCTCCCAAAACAAGTTTGCTCTATCTTTCCTGTGAACAGCCCTTCAGATACAACAGAATCATTCGCATAGTTGGAAGGAAACCACCAGGATCATCTAGTCCAACCCCCTGCAATGCAGGAATATTTTGCCCAACATGGGGCTTGAAACCACAACATTAAGAGTCTCATGCTTTACTGACTGAGGTTTGTTTATGTTTCCTGTTTTATTTTCCCAAGCAGAGATAATGTGTAAGCGTGGTGTCAGCTCCCTAAAAAAAGGTCAGTTTCACCTGGGCTCCGTAGCCCCGCCCACATTCCCACTTTGTGGCCCCTCCCCTCCCATGTCTTGGCCCCGCCCCTGAATGACCATGGCTTGCCTCCCCCCCCCCCTAGTTTTGATCCTGGGTACGCCCCTGTGTGGGCATCTGTCTGTCTCGTGTACTTTTGTCATCTGTTGTACAGTTTACATAATTGTCCGTTCAAAAATCTTACCTTGCTAGTTAACAGTCTGCCAGACTGGGTGCTCAGCTTGGCCCCTTAATCCTTCCATGTTCTAGCTATCACGTTTCATTCTGCCAGCAAAAAATAGTAATGGCTTTAGCAACTCCTTACACTTCAAATCTTTATTTTGTCCTGTGTACAGATTCAAAGGGGCAGATTGCGGATCTACTGCTATGTTTTGCTTCACAATTTTTTCACATCTCAAAGAAACAGAAAGGCTCTCAAAATACGTGATCCCAGTTTTATTACACCCCCTCCTGTAAACAGAGGATATTGCAGACATACATGACAATTTTCTAGGAGTTCAGCAATGTACCAGGCTTAACATCTGACCCTTGACCTAGGCTAATATTGTGTTAATGGGGATTTCTCTCATGCAGCTACTGCATTCATTCTTGGTCCTCGATAATGTGGGAATGTTGAGGAATGTGGATGAGGAGATATTGTTTAATATATCCTATCCCAGCTTGTGTTAGCAAGCTCCAAACTTAGCAGAGTTTACATTCCCTCTTTAATGCCCAGCAAAAAACGGTTGCACAGGCTTGCTTAAGCCTCTAGAATAAAATATATTTCATGGATTTCCCCCTTTATCCCTCTTAAAAGAAAAGACACGACACAGTACTCTTTAAAAGTAGAAAGAGTTTACTTACAGCACATCCTGAGTTAACAGCATAATCTCAGAAAGGCAGGCTTGCTTAGAAAAGGTAATATATACATGTAAAGTTCACTCATAAGGGGTGAGACTCCATTTTCTCTCTCTTGGCTGGAAGCCGAGAGAGACTCTAACACTAAGATGTTGCTTCTCTGAAGTCGGGATTCAAAGAGAGAAATGGCCGCTGGCTGGTGACTTTACCTGGCCAGGTAACGCCCATCTCAATTCCATGTAGAGGAAGCCCATCCCAGATCAGTTGCAGGAAGTTTTGCTGCTGACCTGGTCAGGTGTCCCTCCATGTGGTCACTCTAGGAACTGTTGTGACTTGACTGCACCTAGCTTTACATCCCACAAATAACAGTAGCAAGATATTTCCTCCATACCGCTTCAAGACCAAACATAGTACCTCCTCCTGCCTCTATCAAACACTGATGAATCTTGAAGAGCTGCCATTTTATTTTTGTGTATTCCATCAGCAAAAGACATTCTACACAGTCTGTTCTTGTGATATATGCAATTTTTGTATCTTTCTGCGTTTTTTTCCACCTGTTAGCTAGAAGGTGAAAACCTTTCCCTCAAAATCCATAGTTTGTGTTTCAGATACTAGTTGTTTTTTGTGTTTCAGATACTATTGACTATTATTTTGCTGATTTCAATTACTCTCTGTTTCTACCTTTTGCTTTCAATTTGTGAGTATAAAGCCTGTTTTCATATTCTGGAGCCATATTCTTTTTATTCATTTCCTTTTCAATTGCTGTGCATTCTGAGTTATTTTCCCTGGTTTCCGTCAAGCGTTCTCCACAGGGCTTCCCAAAGGAGAGTGCTGGTCACATCATGTATGGCATTCTCATGAATATAGATATATTAGATCATGAAGCTGAGGCTCCAATACTTTGGCCACCTCATGAGAAGAGAAGAATCCTTGGAAAAGACCCTGATGTTGGGAAAGATTGAGGGCACTAGGAGAAGGGGACGACAGAAGAAGAGATGGTTAGACAGTGGTCTCGAAACTATGAACATGAGTTTGACCAAACTGCAGGAGGCAGTGCAAGACAGGAATGTCTGGCGTGCTCTGGTCCATGGGGTCACGAAGAGTCGGACACGACTAAACGACTAAACAACAACAGGACCTCTTGAATTTTCTCTCTAGCTAATTGATGAGTTGATGACCAAACCCTCAGGTAACTGTATTTTGTACTGGTCTTAATATTTTGAAGACTGGCCGTACTGGAGCAAAATCGCTCCTCTTAATTAGTCCAATATCTGAGGGAAATGCTTCCCACGTTATCTCAGCATCAGCCAAGATGTCAATCTTATAGACATGTCTGCTTTCCTGAAGAGATAGCTGAGCACCCAGCCCATTGCCTGGAGAAATACGGTATGTTTTCACTATGCTGTAAGAGATATGAGGTTGAAGTACCACAAGTCAGCTAACAATGCCTCATATTGCTCCAGTTTGGTGTCATAAAAGAGGGTGAGATAGTCGGGACCTTCTGTGGTGAGTTGTTCTGCCATTAGAATAAAAGACTCAAGCTTGTGATTTAAAATAATTTAAGTGACACCTATTGTTAGGAAACTCACAGTGCGATATGTTTTCCCATCTCATCCCTCCTCTCCTTCTCCTGGCGAATGCTTTTTGACACGAATCATTAAGTTCTCCAGGCATGGGACCATCTCAGCCAGCTACCAATTATTTAGGAACCTGGCTCTTTCGACTGCTTGCTGTAAGAAATTGCTCCAATTCAAAAACATGAGCTGTGAGTTTAATATTAATCAAAACAGGCAGATGCCAGTAAGAAAGTGTGTCCAACATGATTATGAGATAAATGAAAGAAACTATGTGTTCTCGAGGAATGCACCCAGTCTCTGGTCAACCAGTCCTGAACACGTGAGATGGTAAAAGTTCTATGATGAAACAGCCAGCTATCTCAAATGACCAACAAATGATTTTAGGTAGGACATTGCTTGATGAACAGTCCTGTTTAACTCAAAAGCTTGTCCACTGATTTAAAAAAGGCCCTCGTGCAACACAGCGTCTTTCTTTTTCGTATCAGAAGATGGCAGAGCTGGGAAGACAAGCAGAAGTGCTGAGGTAGCGGCTGAATTCAGAGGCAATATTTGGGAAACCGCAAATACATTTTTCTCATAGAAATATTCCAAATCTTTGAAAGCTATTTTCATTGGAGAATGTTGATCCCTCAAAAGAGGAAGAAGAAGAAGAAGAAGAAGAAGAAGAAGAAGAAGAAGAAGAAGAAGAAGAAGAAGAAGAAGAAGAAGAAGAAGAAGAAGAAGAAGAGCATCATTGTACCAAGTATATATATATATGGAGATGTGATCTCAGAGGGATAAATTTCCTCGAGGAGAAAGGACCATCCAGGTTTCTTTAAAATGGTGGGTTCTCCCAATATGGCTTTCAGAGAGAACATTTTCTACTTCAGACTAATGTTACTCTGCCATGTGATAAAGTGACATAATGGGTTTTAAGCAAATCAGATCCAGTTATCAGGAGCTGCCTAAAAGCAGAGTTGTATTCCTGCATTGCCTCCATTTATTTCCATCAGGGTTGTCCAGCGTAACTTCCTAGTGGCTTGTACTTCCTTGTTGTTTAGCAGGAAGAGATGAGTGCCTTCTCTGGCATCAAAATTGTGCTCGGAAACGTACTGGGAGCCAGTGTAGATCTCTCAGGACCGGTGTTATGTGGTCCTGGCGGCCACTCCCAGTCACTAGTCTAGCTGCCGCATTCTGGATTAATTGCAGTTTCTGGGTCACCTTCAAAGGTAGGCCCACATAGAGCGCATTGCAGTAGTCCAAGCGGGAGATAACCAGAGTATGCACAACTCTGGCGAGACAGTCTGCGGGCAGATAGGGTCTCAGCCTGTGTACCAGATGGAGCTGGTACACAGCCACCCTGGTCACAGAACTAACCTGCGCCTCCATGGACAGCTGTGAGTCCATGATGTGTTATTTCTGCATGTCTGAATCAGCTTGAATTCCCCATGATTTAAGTGGAGCTTCTTTCTATGCAATGTTTTTAGGATTAGAGTATGGCTACTAAAAATAACCAACACCTTTCAGTTGTAGAATGTCTTTCAAAATTTACCCCTAGCAAACAACCCAGCACTACTGCTTCACTGTGTTTGAAAAAGTCACATTTTTAAAGCTTTTCTTCCACAATTTCCAAAGTCTAGGACTTCATCTCTAGTTAATTAATTCCTCCTTAATAACTAGAAACAATGTTGTAGCCCACTTCTGGTGTCAGAGAAATGATACATGTGTTACTATCCTGGACCTTTTAAGTTCAGGGAAGCATATAGATTGAGTAGAGCAGTCATTACTTGCTTCTAATTAACTGGTCTTTTTTCTTTTTACCCCTTTATTTTTCTGGAGCTTTGAA